>NC_048219.1:31561418-31650589 GCF_002007445.2 Ailuropoda melanoleuca | reverse complement strand
TTCTATGGTTTCTTTCTTTTTTTTTCTTTTATATATATATATATATATATATATATATATATATATATATATATATATATATGTATATATATAATAAGAATTTAGAGAAAGCATGAGCGAGTGGGGGGAGGGGCAAACAGAGAGGGAGAGAGGATCTCAAGCAGACTCCCCACTTACAGAACACAGAACCCAACTTGGGGCTCGATCCCAGGACCTTGAGATCATGACCCCAGCCGACATCAAGAGTCAGATATCTGACTGACTGAGTCACCCAGTGCCCCACTGGGAGCTAGTAAGCTCACACAAATTTTGATGCCTGTCTCTGTGCCGTGGTCACCTGGTACATCACATGCGCTTGGTTATATTGTTAGATGAGTGCATTCTCAGGGCTTGGTGGGTGGGAGTATAAGTAGATGGAATGAGGAGAAGTTGTCCTTGAGGGGTGGTTCCGAAATGGGCCATAAAGAAGGGTGGCTGGGATTTTAATGAGCACAGGCGTGTGTGTGTGCATGCACACACATGTGGTGGGGTATGGTGCCAGGCCCAGACACATGGCCTGTGAGTGATCATACTGGGGAGGAGGACTTCAAAAAGTGCGAACTTCTGATGGTGGCGAGGGTAAATGAAAATGTTCTCACCGTGTGAACTCAGCTAGTTCAGCCTAGGTTCTTTTTGGTAACTTTGCATTTTTTTTTAATGATGAAACCTGTAATTCCTGGGGTTTGCCAGGCTAAGGATTTGTGGCTTCTTCCTATAGGAAGCCTTAGATGAATTTAAAGCAGAGGGCAGGGGCACCTGGGTGGCCCAATTGGTTGAGATTCTGCCTTTGGCTCAGGGCATGATCCCGGGGTCCTGGGATCGAGCCCCGTGTCAGGCTTCCTGCTCACAGGGAGCTTCCTTCTCCCTCCTCCCTGCTCATGCTCCCTCCCACTATCTCTCTCTCTCTCAAATAAATTAATAAAATCTTAAAAAAAAAAAATAAAGCAGAGGGCAGGTATGGGGTGGGGGTGGCATGATCAGATAGGCATTTCTAGCTCCTGAGGGGAGAATGAATCAAAGGAGGTCAAGAATGGATACATTGTAACCTCTATTTTCTCTTCTAATTCAAGGACTCTCTTTTCTCCAAAATATGTTACAAGCTTCTGCTTGAATCAGACAATCCTACTGTTCCTGTGGTTCCCAAAGGGCTGTCACCCATATTCTCCTGTTTAGGTCAGAGGGGACAGTCTCCCCTAGTACCAAGCACCCCCCACACCATTAACCAAAGGGGATGCCTAGATGTGGGGAGGCAGGGTTCCTGGCACTTTGTCTACTTCTGTTTATGTGGTTAGCTCTTAACTTCTTTTGGAAAAGTGGTCTTGATTTTTTAAATGCTGGTAAGAAGAAGTGGAGATCAGCAGGGAAAAGTGATCCATCCTTACACAGATCCCTCCGCCTATCCTCTTAGACCTAAGCAGGCCGTGCCTCTTCCATGAAACCTCCCCTCTTTCTCCTTTCCTCACCTTCAGCACATTCTCTTAGCCCTCTGTGGACTTTTGTGTTCCTATCTGTGCCATCGCTTTGAAAGTTCTGCCTCTTTCCTTTTGGAAATTACCAATCTCTGATGAGAGGGATGAGTTACTCACTTTTCTGTTCTTTTTCGTACACAATGGAGCGGTGCACAGAAGGTTTTATGGCTTCAGGTGAGCTGGTCCATAGCTCCCCCGTTATTAGGAACAACTGTAGTTGTGGTTTTGGGATACCTCCATCCAGTTGCCCCATGGGCATCTCCATCAGAAGATGCCACCGGTGAGAGGTAAACATGCCCAGATCTCCTCCTTTCTCTGTTTTACGTCCATGTGATGGTAACTTTGCACACAGGCATTTTCTCCGCCCATCTCCCTGGGGGTTGATTTTTGCCTCTCTGGTTGGGTGCAGTATCAGTTCTCTCACTCCAGTTCCTGCGGATTCTCCACATTTTTGCACCTGTCCATCCATACAAGCTTGTGTCCCAGTTTAACTGTGTACATGTCTCACAGTATCTAAACCTCTCCCTGCTTTGCCAGGTCACCCCCACCCTGCAGCCTTCCTGAAACCCGGACCCGTTCACATCTGCCCGGAACCCTGGGCAGCTCCCAGTCATCTTGGGACTCCTCATGACCAGGCCCCTGTGTCCCTCTACAGGGAGGAAACCCTCATTACCTGGACAGCATATTAGTCTTTGCGTTGTATCATCCAAGATGAAATACCAGCAGTGCTTGCTCACAGAACTTTGCATGATGATGGAAATGTTCTGTCTCTGTGCTGATAGGGTAGCTGTTAGCCGCATATGCTTGTTGAGCCCTGGAAGTGTGGTTGGTGTGACTGAAGACCCCCATTTTTCATTGTACTTAATTTTAATTTATTTATATTTGAATGGCTGTATGTACTCGCATCTACCGTATTGGACAGTATAGTGCTAGACCCGAAGGTGCTGTGCCTGCCTGTATCTCTGTTCCGTGGCTCATGTGTGTCTCTGTTTCCGGAGTGCTCATCCCTGCATTCTTTCCCCAAAAACCCTTCTACCAATGCTGCAGAATCAGCTCAACTCCGCACCTGCAAAGCCTTTCCCGATCTTGAGACTGAATTTGGTGCTGCTCCAGCCTGGTATTCACCCCCACCACGGGACTCATGATATACTTTACACTTTTTGCATCTTACCATCTCTTGCCTCTGCCTTTTTATTTCTCTTCTCCCCATGAGACACCAAGATCCTCCAGAGTAGGGCAAACTCTCTCCTCCTGGTATCCCAAGACGTTAGCCCCTTACCTGCTGGCCCCTGCACGGCGAGGGGCCGGGATACAGTGTTGGAGACAGACAGTCCTGCATTCCAGCCCCATTTCTGCTACTCACCAACTCTGCGGCTCTGGCCATGTCCGCCCAGCTGAGCCTTAGTGGGTTTGTTTTTTGGGTTTTGTTTTTTTTTTTTTTTTTGGCCTGTAGATGTGGCATTTTAATTCCTTCATTGCTCAAGTGGTTATGAGAATTACTGATAACACACATCAAGTACCTGGGGCATGGCAGGCCCTCAGTAATTGGTCGCTGCTATTGTTACATGTTCTACAAATGCTTGAGCCTTTACCACTACAGTCCCTCAGGTACTTAAGCACTAGCCGGTGTGCTGATTAGCAACGTAACTTTCACTTTTTACAATAACCCTAATAGGCAGTTATTGCTATTTGGTTGATGGTTAAGTTATACTCCTCAGCTAGGAAGTGACTTAGCTGGGACTCCAACCCAAGTTTGCCTGAGTGCAGAGCCCCCGCTAGGCTTCCTCGCTGCTGCACTCCCGCACTCACAGGCGTTTGTACTTAATTCCAGGTAGCATCGCATGTATTCAGTTAAAGCAGATCACCAGGAGAAATCATTGTAACGCAGCCAACGGAAATTTCCTGAACTCGTTGATTTGGGAGACTGCGCCTGGCAGTCCTTGTACAATACGTCCATTCCCTGTTTGCAGTTTTTAGGTAAAGAGATAAGGAAACATTTAATCCATTCTCTCAATTAGGTCCTGTAAGAGATTGTCATGGGCATTTTCAAGAGAAGTGTTCAATGCTAGTGTTGTGAAGTGAATTGATCAGCTGATCTCCGAAGTCTCATTGATTATCAGGTCTGTGTAATGCAGAAAGGCTGCTAGTGGCTGATCCTTGGAAAACCTAAAGTTCAGTTTTTGACAGCAGCTCGCAGGACCATCCGGTCAGGGCCTCACCGTCCTCATCTGTACGGTGAGCCTTGCTTTTGAGAAGACTCTACTGGAGGCTGGATTCCGGGCATTTTTAGTGGCACCCTACAGCTCCTTTGTATTTTGTGATCACCTCCCTTTCCTGCCTCATTTACTGAGTGTCCACTCCATGCAGGACACTGGGTTACCTGCTCTGAAATGACAGCTGTCACTGAGATAGGGCTGGACACTTGACCTCCGACTAGAGGACAAAGATAAAATGCCCACATATACGATCTTAACTGACATGTAGGGTAAGTAGCATTTGCCACAGGTAAGAAGAGCCTGAGTGCTTTGCTCACTCCTCACCTCAACCGAAGGCGTCAGGTACTCCCATCCCTGTTTTAGAGTTAAGGAAGCAGACACTCAAGAGATTACACGGTCTGTCCAAATCACACAGCCAGAAAGTGTGAGAGTTGGGATTTGAACCCAGGTTGTCCGGTTTCAGCCTTTGCTTGCAGACCCCCAGTGCTCTCCTGCCTCTCCCTTTCTGGACAGACGGTTGGGATATGTGGTCCTATGGCATATATAGTATGGGGGCTTTCCACACTGGTCTACACCACGGATTATCCAAGAAGTTTTAGGCTTGCTGGGCCTGAATCCCTAAAAGAGGGTCCAGAAAATGATATGCTTCTAAAAAAAAAAGTCTCCAAATGATGAGTGAGAGCAGCCAGGTTGGGCATTGCTACCATGAGAAAACGGTGCCAATGAAGGAGGGAAATAAAGGCTAATTGTTCTGCGGAGGAGTGGGGTGGGGAAAGGGAGGGTGTGAGGAAGAGCCTGCCTTCGAACTGCAGATGGAAAGAGGAAGGGCCATTAGCTGCGTTTTCTCCCGTGGGAATAAATCTGATCACGCCTGGAAGGTTACAGACTCTTGGGAGAGAGAGACACACAGAGAGACACCCCTTATTCCCATTTCACGGGAAGTGTACGTAGGAGCCTGGTGACATAATCTGTCATTGTTACCCAAGACCACAATTAGTATAAAATACCTTGTCCTATAGGACATCATTTCGGGGCCTCCCCCAAATTGCTACAGAAACTCTTTGCCCACTTTCCACAAACCTTGAAATCTCCCGAGTTCTGCCTTTTGGTTTTAAGCCCTTGCTTATTATAGCTGAACAACCAAACGGCCTGGATTGCTGACACACCACAACACGGAGCGGTAACCTTAGTGGTGCAGCTGTTTTCAGCCGTGGTATGTACACACGTGGGGACATGGCTGAATTGGCAGGGGCAGGGGGGGCGTTAGTGAGAATTGTTACACACCCAAATAAGGCCTGGGTTCAAACCAGGTGTGCACTAGGGAGCGCGAAGAGCTTGACTGGGAGAGAGGGCAGGTGGAAACTAGGAGCAGCAGGACACGACGCCTGTCCCCTGGTGTTGTCTGCTGTGCTCTGTCCCCGGAGGCTGGCTGGACCGGATCGAGTTTGCCCACAGTTGTTCTGGGAGTCCACAGCAGAGCAGGGTGGAGCTACAGAGCTCGGGAGGGGGATAGCACTGTAGCCAGGCTGTGACCGGCATGTCCTGGAGGGGTTCCTGTTTCCTTTTTTCCCTCACTTTCAACCCCCCCCCCACTAGGATAAAATGAGCACAAGAAAAGAAAGACCAATTCTAAAACACCAGAACTGGTTTGTGAAGATTGGCATGCTGCTGTAATCCTCTGGTTGACAGATTAATATCCTAAGGGTCAGTGTTCACCATCTGTCCCAACGCTTTTCTTGTTTAAATAGTATTTTTCCTTACTACGTGTAAAAACAAGCCATTGCAAATTACTATAAACTTACAAGAAACCTAAACCTCATATTGCCCACCCAGCCCCATGTCAAACACACACACACACTCTCTCTCTCACACACACACACACACACACTTCAATTTAATAGCTAAGCATTGTCTCAAGTACACAAAAATGTTTCAAGTGTTTTTTTTTTTTAAGATTTCATTGTTTCCTCCCCCCCCNTTTTTTCCCCCCCCCCCCCCCCCAGCCGTTAAAGCAGATAGGGTTGAGGATTCAAGGTGATTTATTTTGATGATTTCAGTACTAAAACTCAAGGGGGAAATTGGTTCATAGTGAATACAGCCACTTTTCATTAAATGCAGCTAAGGGCCCAAGAATGAATCTGAAATGGAGACTGGATCTGCCATTTGAATCAGGGACAAATATACAATTTGCATCTGACATAAATTCTCCTAGGGTCGTGTTAAGAATGCAGCAGGCAAGGAAGGAAAATGAAATTGACTTCTCACCTATTGTTGTCCCTCTCTGAGCTCTGCTCTTCTGGAAGTCATTAATGGCTGCAGATACAAAGGCTGAGATGTAGCCCTGTGGGCTTTCCCCAGTCACAGAGATCTTTAGCAGATTGCTGCTTTAGGCCTTGATCCACCAGCCACCTTTGCTGAGCTAGAATCTCCTTTAAATAAAAGCAGCAGGGGCCTCTTTGAACGCCACAGCCTGGAAGAGCAGCCCCACATCATTAAACAGGGTGTCTGGGCCTTGCTTCTAACCCCCCCAAACCCCAGGTGCCTGTTTGCCGTGTGGTGTCTGAATATGGAATTTCAGGATTTCTAAATGAGGTTGAAATCATCATTCTCCTCCCCAAATTTAAAAAAAAAATCATTTCTCCTCCATTAAAAGCAACCTAAGTGAGTTAATTGCTTTCCGTTAAAGAAAATCTTTATGATGTTATATTTCATGCCTGTTCTTAGCTCTCCCTTGTCTGCAGGAGGTGGGGAGGGGGCTGGGAGCTTCTATCCTTCTTTCGCAACTAACAGTTTGTCACACGCTGTGTTGGGTACATCGTATATGTGATTGCATATATTGTTTTTTTCCACTTTTTTAAAATTGTGTAACGCAATAAAGATACCGTAAATAGAGAAAAATGAATAAAATGTAAGCAGACAGACTAATAAATGATTGTGAAATGAACGTTTATAAAATACATACCCAAATCAGGACCTGAGAACATAACTCGTGCCCCTGAATTTCCCCATGTCCCTTCTCAGTCATCATCCCTTCCTCCCTTCTAACAGAAAATCCTCCTGTCTTTTATGATACTTACTACCTTGCTCTTATGAATAAATACCCAAATAGTTCCATTTTGCCGGATCTGAAATTTCATATAAATGCAAGCACCCAGTGTGTCTTCTGTTGTGCTTCTCTCCTTTTGCACAATGCATGTCTTTATGATTCATCCACATTGTTGCATATAATAAAATAATTTTTAGTTCATTTATTTTTACTGAAATACAGTATTCCATCATATGAATATGCCACAATTTTTACCATCCAATTCTATGACATCTGGATTTGGAACTCTTGGAACAGGGCTACTATGACCAGCTTTTTTTTCTAACATGTATTCGGATACAGATAAGCACGCATCTAGGTGGGATGGGACTATGGGGTCAGGGAGTCAGTGTATGGTTAGCTTTAAATAGGGTGTGTTTTCAGCTTTCTTCCGTATTACCACATTTTCCCAAAGTGATTGTTTCCATTTCCAGCCCCAGCAACTGTGAGTTCATGTTGGTTCATGCTCTGTTCAACACTTGGTATTTCAGACTTCGAATTTTTTCACCCATGATCATTTTTATTCCTCTGATATTCTCCTAAGGCAAATAGAGCCCTGTTTCATAAACGAGGAAGCTATGTTCTCAGTTTTTAAAAAGATGCCATAAAACATTAAGGGAACATAAAAAGGATCAAGTCCATAACTGAATAGTCAAGGAAGACCAAATACCTGCATTGTTTTATAGCCACGTTCTAAGTTTACGTATAACGTGTAACACCCAACATCTGATCTGTCTTGTCTTTTATTGCTTTGGAGGTGAATGGCTTTAGGGGAAAAAATTCTTCAGATGTCTTATGCTTTGGTCAGGTTAAGAAAATAAACAGTAATTGGGGTGCCTGGGTGGCTCAGCCAGTTAGGTGTCTGCCTTTGGCTCAGGTCATGATCCCAGGGTCCTGGGATCGAGTCCCTGCTCAGCGGGGAGCCTGCTTCTCCCTCTCCTTCTGCCGCTCTCCCTCTCAAATAAATAAATAAAATCTTAGAAAAAAAGAAACAGTAATAAAAACAACTAAAACAGAATGAAGGTAATGATAATAATAGCTCTGCCTTCCCTGTTATGGAATGCTTATTCTGGAACGGATACTGAGCGTATTCCATAAATTGTTACCAGTGCACTTTTCCACGATTATGTGCTTGAGTTCTTGAGTGATGTGAGAAAAAGCAAAGGCTACTTTGGTGTGCAGAGTTTGGGGAGCTTTTATTCTTGCTTCGGAGCCTGTCTCCTGCCCTGTCCTAAATGGATATTGCAGACAAAGTTCGCCTGCGAGAGATAAACCAGCTTTCTTCATCCCGTCCTTATGACCTTGTTACTTGTACATGTTTCCCTCGGAGGTCTCTTATCTTCAAGGTAGGGGGTCTCTACCTTGCAGGGTGAGCTCTCTTGCATATCTTTGCCCATAAGTGCAAGGATCCAGATGTGACTAGATCTCTCTGTAGTCCGTCCCTCCCTATGTTGATGCAGTAGAACTACTAGTCGCAATGGTGCGTATATTACACATCACCTGCCAAAGGAAGGGTATGACGTTCTACAACCAGATTCAGATTATTGTGGAGGGATTTTTACTGAATGCAGGAGGACATTGCTTTGCAACATTGGTTAATGTTGAAACTAAAATGTCAGACCTCCAAGGGAAGCCAAGAATACTCTTACCCTAACGTCCATCCTCTTGTTTGACTCTCACAACAATCTCATGAGGTAGGGGCCACCATAACTACATTACAGATGGGGAAACTTTGCTTTAGAAAGGTTAAGTAACTTGCCCCAAATCACGCACCTAGAATGTGACAAAGTCTGCATTTGAAGGCAGGTCTGACTGTATTGCTCTTAACTACTATGCTAGAATCCTTCCAATCACAGAGAAAAATTCAGGCAGGGAGATCCAACCTATTCATAATAGCCTGGAATCTGGCTTTCCTGCAAATGAAGCTTTCCAGGGATTGTCATTCTTCTGGGTTCTAAACTGAGTGTCCAGTATTCAATACTCTCTGTTGTCTATTAGCATTTTAAAGAATTCCAATGGCACAGAGCAAGCACCTACATCATTTGGAATTTGTACAGGAAGACTGCGCTCTAAGGATCTCTCTAGGTTGGACCATCATTATTCTGTTTGGGGCCCTATGATTTCAGTGCAGATATGCTATGTAAATGGTTAATATTTTTCCAGTGTTCATCAAAGAGCTAAATGCAAAGGCTATAGTTGTAAATTGGATGTAATTTTTCGTGGTGATATAAATATGACTCTATTTGAAGTGGGTTGAATTAGAAAACTCATGAATAAATACTTTGACATAATCAGAATTATATAGCAAGGAACTGACCTACTTTGCAGGAAGACTCCCCCAGAGCTCCTTGGCTAATAGTATGTTAACCCAACAGAGAAATCTTCTGCTAATAGCACTTAGCAGAGAAGATTGGAGCCTACAGTTGGTCAGATAATCCAAAAAAAATTTTTTTTCAAGTCTGGAATCATAAAAAAGGTATTTATGCCTTCTTTTAAATTTTATTTCAACTAAAAATCTATAATAAATGTATATCGATTTATTGATCTTTTGATGTCAGTATAAGGACTTTTTCTTGGCCTTGGCATACAGTTTTGCTAATTGAAATGCTGTGTACTCTTCTAACGAAATCCATACCCGTAAAACGTATCTTCTGCCATTTCTAGTTTGGGTTTCTGTAAAGTGGCATGAGGATTTTTAAAAACTCTTGTAAAGCAACTAGAATGTAGCATCCCTTTTGTAGTGCTTTCTATTAACAACTTGACCTTTTTGACTACTTCCCAAACATTGAGCTCCATTTTCATAGGAATAGCAACTCCCTTTCTTTCTGTACTCGTGTTTCACTGATATATGTAACATTTAATAATTATGTATTTCCAATAACAAGGACAACTCTCATAAGCAGGTTTGGGAACAAGTGTATGAGATTCTTGGTAAACATCTTACTTAACAGCATGAAACAGAAGGATATGTAGCAGCCCCCTGGGCACCAGTGTGCAGAGTGCAGCCAGCACCAGATGGTAAGAAGGGTCGGTGCGGCACGTAGATTCACTTAACGGACTCTGTCCCATACCTGTCCCACAGAGCAGTGCTGGAGACGCGAAATAAAGTAAGGCATATACATAAAGTGACAAGCGTAACAAAGTGACGAGTATACAGTAGGATCTCAGAAATTTATAACTTAAATTTTTCCTTTTTTCTCCCATCAATTCAGTCAATACATTTTTATTGGATTGTTATCCATAGTTTAAGTCTTTAGTGTTTTTTTACCAGACGATGAACTTGCTGGAGATAAAGGGCTTGTCACAGCCAGACTACTCTGTCTCCATTATATTGCTTAGCATCTTGTAGGCCTTAGGGAATGTGTTTTAATCCATTGAAGTCAGGCAGGGTTGGGATAATTTTTAGGGGAGGGTAGGAGACCTGCGTCTGGGGTCAGGATACCAAGAGCAGGTCCTAGGGGCTGGTGAAAAGGCACCCAAGTGTAAGATGCCAGTGGCAGGATCCTGATGGGGACTGTGGGGCCAAAGATCTAATTCAGACCAACTTTCTCAGGCACTTCTCTGGAATGTCCTTCCTTTTTGGGTCAGTCCATCCTGCCAGCTGAACTCAGTTTATCAAATTTCTTATGCAGAGATTTGCTACCAAACAAGAAGACGCTTGCAAAAGAAACCAAACATGATTTCACTCCTGGGAACTTCTTTTTTTCTTTTCTTTTCAATTCCAGTATAGGTAACATAGCATATTCCGTTAATTTCAGGCATACAGTACAGTGATTCAACACTTCACATGTATCACCCAGCGCTCATCACAGCAAGTGCCGCCTTCATCCCCGTCACCTGTTCACCCATCCCCCCAGGCCTGGGAACTCCTTAAGGGCAGTGACCACATCCTACTCATTTTTAGATCTAAGTCTATGAAAAGACAGGTTAGAGATTTAATTTGGTAATTCCATGAAATTCCAGACTTTGAAATCAAAGCATCAAGAGCCTCACAGCCTCCAGCATGGACCAAAACTATCGCAGACCTTCCTTGCCAGTGATTAAAAATATACTGTTCCAATCGTTGGCAACTCTGTTAATAAGAATCAAATTCCCTTTTTTCTAAACCTCATCTAAAAAGTAAAATGTTGTTTGGGCCCTACGCCAAGTAACAAAGAAATGAAGTGGCCTTTATGAAATGTCGAGAGGAAGACCATTTTTGCTTTAGCGTGCTTTAATTTGAGAAAGCTGCCTAGTGTGAGATGCAGAACGTACTCTCCTCTCTCATCTGCTTCTCTGCCTGGCAATTAGACTCTCTCCACCTCGGGGCTGGTTCTGGCTTTAATAACCCCATGATTTGCTATTCACACTGTTTCAGGGGTAAGTGGCTGGTACCACGGGCCGCGGGCCTCTGATCACTGTACCTGTGACGTGCAGTCCTGCTTTCTGATGCTTCATTCTCATTATGAAGCACCGATACTTGGGACCAGCCATCAGTGGCAGCGAGCAGACCTGGTAACCATGTGTTTTACTGTAGTCGAAGGTGATGTAATGCAGAGAGCACGGAGCAGGTCATCGGGGGCAGGTTCAAATGTTAGTTCCATCCGGCCAGATCATTTTACCTTGGTGAGCCTCCACTTACTCAGCAGTAGAAAGCGGAGCATAACGTGTGGGGTTTTCTTGTGGAATTGTTTTGAAGATTAAATGAGGCAACACTAATAGAGCACGTGTGTTACGGATAGAGTTATGTTCCCACCACCCTTGCCTCCTCCAGAAATGAATGGATGGAATGGAGTCCTAACTCCTGGTCCCTCAGATTGGGACGGACCTTCCTTGGAAATAGGGTCCTCGCAGATGTAATTGGTTAGGATGAGATCGTTAGGATAGACCCTACTCCAACATGACGGGGGTCCCCACAAAAAGGGGAAATGAGTACAGGGACCAACGGCAGGGGAATGGCCCTTGAGGATGAGAGAGGAGATTGGCGTGGTACAACTGTAAGCCCGGGAATGCCACAGATTGCCAGCAGAGGCCAGGCAGCTGGCCTGGAGCACATTCCCTCTCACAGACCTCAGAAAGAGCCAACGCTGCTGACACCTTGAGCTTGAACTTTTTAGAACCGTTAAGACTATCTGTTTCTGTTGTTTAAAGCCACTCCGTTTGTGGTGCTTTGTTCCAACAGCCCTGGGAAGCCAATGCACGCGTGTGGGTCCATCTTAGTTCTTTACATCTCTTCCCCCTTGTCCTTCCTCCTCCTGTGGCCTCCTTTAAATAGATTCAGACGCATGTGCCGCTGGACCCTCGGGGGGACAGAGGGCTAGGTGTGCAGCACATCCATTCTGATCTTCCGGAGAGCACGCGCAATACGTGTCCTCTTCTCTATGATGTGCAATATGTATGTTTTAATCCTCTGGGTAGTGCCTGCAGTAATCTTGTGCTCACACGTCCTGCTGCAGAAGATCTGACAATCAGAACTGCCTCGTGAGGCCAACCTGAGAAGGAACAGCAGATACAAACATGTTGCCATTCTTGTCAGTTGGAAACATTTTTTTAAGGTGTCTCAGAGAGTCGGGAAGAAAGGGATTCTTTCCTTCTAGGCTTCCTCTTTCTCCTGTCCCAGGAAAAGGCACCGGCAGGTGCAGTGGAGACAGCAGGAGGTAGGGAGGGAGGCCTTCCCTGCAAATGTCCCTGAGTGATTTTGCATCGGATTAACTGAGCACAAAGCACCTCGCTTCGTCATTCATATAAATCACGCAGTTTTAAAATCCAAGATGGAGTTCCTTCTGGGTTCACGATCTCAGTGCTTCATTGGCGTGTCCTTGAAATCGGCCCTTTTGGGCCCAGCTTTGCCTTCTGTTTGATATTCTATGGAGAAATCCCTGCCTGGCCAGACGATAGCATCAGTATTGCCACTCTCAGCGGCTTTCTTGTAAAGAAATTCAGGCTCTGGGAACCAGGGGTACTGCATCCAGCGACTCAGAGGACAGTTTTCGAGCCACCGTGCAAAACACAGCCCTCTCTTTCCTACCGATCCATATTGAACCCTTTGCCTTGATCTGAGAACCTAGAATCTCAGCTCCTTCAAGTGTTCCAGGCAGCAGTGAGGGAGCCAGGACCCTGCCGAGCGAGCCGCCTACAGGCTGCGAAATTCCAGCAGAGAGAGGATTTTTGAAGTATCAAAAGCCTCACACCTGTGGGTGATTTCCATGCAGAGCTCGAGAGTAAAAGTAGCCAACCCATGACCTCTCCAAAGCTCACATCGCTACCAGCCCTTTGAGGAATAGAACGATCCCTTTTGTTTTCCTAGACATTGCAGGAGTACAAAGAAGCTGAGGGGTGTATAGGTTTGGGAGAGGAAGAGACAATATCATATCAGAGGGCACCGGAGCTGGACTCGGAGGTGTGCATTCTAGTCCTGCACCTGCCAAGTTACTCAGTGGGGAAATGTATCAAAGCCTCTGCACGTGCCAGAATCTCAATTTCTTTATTTGTAAAATACATGAATAATAAGTACCTGTGGTAGTCCTTTTGCCAAGATTTTGTGCAGTCGTGTACATGAATACGCCCTGCACTTCTGTGTTTGTCAGCCTGTTTTCTCTCCCCAGTTCTCATCTGTCATGTGTATTGAATGATTACTCTGTGCCCAGCTCTTAGCTAAGGATATTCTACCCACTAATAGCATACTAACGTGTATATGCTCCCCAGTATTCACATTGAGGGGCAGGATGTGGCTAGTGGTTCAAAATCCCATTACTTGAGTTCACATAAAGTCCTGCTGGCCAAGTCCCTTTACCTCTGTAAGCCTTGGCTTCTTCATCTAGGAACTGGGGATGACAGTGTCTACGGTACCGGATTTTCATGAGGACTAAATGAGATGATGCTTGCAAAATATTTACACAAAGCCTGGCACATAGTAAGTGCTCCACAAATATTAGCAAACATAATAAAAAGAGCCTATTGAAGAGAAGTTTCTCTGGAACTTCTAAAGGGATACACAGGCCTGTAAGGTTGTCCGATGACTCCGTCTGTGGCTGGATTTCAGTTGTGTCAGAAAAATGTGTTTTGTAAAGTAGTTGGTTTCCATGGTTTAAGGTGGGCTATACCTGTTTCAGTTTTTTTAATTTTTATTTGTTGAGAACCTTGTCAATGTGAGCCAAAGAGAAAGGGGCATTTGATAATGTGTGGGAGTAGAATTAAGAGACTAAGGGAGAGAGATCGAGGGAAGAACAGCATTATGGAAGGATCTAAGTTATCGCTTAAGAGAGAACTGGGAGGCAAGTTCCGAAATTTTGGACAGGTGGGCAGAAGGTGGGGAAGGAAGGTGAGAAGTACAGCGTTGACCTGGCAGATGGGTCAGAGAAGCTCTTGTTCCCGACAGAGAAAATGGGGGAAGGCACAGATGTGCAGACATGTAGGTTATCTGTATCCTGGGATCTGGGTTTCATTGGGCTTCATTTGGCTGATGCAGAGAGCATGTGTTGGGGAAAATGTGAGTAAGGAGGAAGAAATTCATTTTCTCTCCAATCAAAAAGACTGCGATCTTCACAAGGGCAGGAGATTTGTCTGTCAGGTTCATTCCTAGCTCCCCAGGGCTTAGCAAGTCCGTGCACCATAAGTATTTGATGAAATACTGAATAAACGGGCGAGAAATTTGTTTCCATTTGGTTTGGGGGAAAGTGGAACCGCTGAAGACTTTGAATAATAGAATGACAGTATAAGCATGTACTGTCTAAAGAGAAATCTTGTGGTTCTCTGGCAAATGAATTGGAGTCGGGACAAATTGTAAACAGGTAAATCGGTAGACTGGGGAGTTATCTAGGTAAGGTATGAGGATCAGAAGTGTGGTGGCAGTGAGAACATTTTAAGAATATTATTTGCAATTCTTAGAATCTGTGTGAGAGGCATGGTAAGGAAAAGGGAAGAAATCAAAAGTCTCTCCAAAGCTTCTACCCTGGGCATGCATTTATTTGACAAATGTTACCTGCATTGTGCTGGGCACTCTCCTAGACAGGGAAGACTTAATAAGAATCCCACTGGACGGACACCTGGGTGGCTCAGTCAGTTAAGTATCCGACTCTTGGTTTCAGCTCAGGCTGTGATGTCAGGGTCATAAGATCAGAGCCCCGTGTCTGGCTCCGAACTCAGCACAGAGTCTGTTTGGGACTCTCTCTCTTTCCTTCTCCCTCTACCCCTCTCCCTGGAACTCTCTCTCTCTCTCTCTCTCAAATAAATACACCTTTTTAAAAACAATTGCACTTGGTGCATCGGGCCTGCAAATAACTGTGCAGTGGGCTGGGTGCTATTGCTCGTGTGGCTGTAACGCACTGTTAGGTTATTGTCACTACACTGTCCCGTGGCCTGGTGAGGCTGCACGGGGTGAGGAGGGTGTCGGGGTGGCAGTGAAACTGGCACCAAGAAAGACAGCTGGTTGGAGTGGGGGAGAAATTGGTCATCTCTGCTCTGTACCTACTAAATTCTGGTCACTGTAAGAAATTCAGGTGCCAACATCTAGAAGGCAGAGGGGAATGTGGGCGTGGAGCTTGGGAGAGGTGTGGGAACTAAATAGGCAGACTCGGCTGTCATCTCAGGGAGGATGAGATTGTCAAGGAGACAAAAGAAGACCATGGACAGAACATTAGGGAATACCTCCATCTAGGATTTAGAAAGCGAAGAGTGACCAAGGCAGAAAAGCAGAACCAAGAGAGTCACAGAAGCACGAGACGGGAAGCTTCTTCAAGGAGGAGGAGACAGTGAGATATACAGTTATGGAGAGTAGGCACGGAGGAAGGACCGTTGGAGTCAGTGAGTCCTTAAGGACTTTATCTTCATGAAAGTATATCACGTCATTAACTCTCCTGGTGGCCCTTGCTGTGGCTGTCTCAGTTTTAGTGAATTTGGAACCAGATTATCCAGTCTGTGGACTGTCCTTGTCCCGATTACCCCTGAGAATCTTCACATCTCATTTCTTTACTGAAACAGAGGGTGAAAGAATAGTCTTCTCCACCTGGAATCCCCTTCCTTCAACCACTCCTCATACACTCCCTCCGTAATGTGGCTCTGGCCATGTTATAATAATGACCCTGAGCAAAGACATCCTTAATGCCCCCAGAGAAACTCTAGGCTGGCTTTCAGAACCCTTCAGAATCTGAGTCCAGACTGCACAGGTGGAGGAGTGTAGTAAAAAGAGCATGAACTTTGGAGTCAGACAGGCACGTCTGTTTTCAGACCTCACCCCTCCCCGGCCTCACTGGTCATCTGACTTGGACGACTCATGGCCCCCTGAATCTCAGCTGCTTTTCTGCACGTGGGCACCATCTGCCGTGTGCCTCGTACCATTCCTGGCTCCTGAGGGATGCCCAGTAATGTGGAGCAGTTACCACTATACAAAATTCAATAAAGGCCCATTTCCAGCAGCTTTAATGACCATTGTTTTGCCTTTAATCCTGGCTGAGGGTGGTCTTCCATGGCCCCCACTTCATGTAAATTGTGCAGATCATTGGAGACCTGGCTTCAGCCCCACCTCTTCCTGAAAACTCCCTCCAGGGACCTTGCTTCAAAATCCTATTTCTCTCCTCTAAACCCCTAGGACACTGCCTAGTGTAATATATATGCTAGTTATACCTGAGCTGACCTGGGCCATGACTTCTATTGTTCTTGACTTGTTTTTCTACCTTGATTTCTTGTTTCAGTTTTTAGAGGTTTATGTATTACTTTCCCGACTTGATTGTAAATTCCTTGAGGGTAGAGAATGGCCTTATAATTTATTGGACCTATAATTTGTAGCTCTTTTTTTTTTCTTTTTGTTTTTCAGTTCTTTGGAGCACAGGTTTAGTAGGGAAAATAGATTATTGAGAGTCATGGGTTTGAAATAATCGACAGGCAAATGAAGACTGTGTGAGATGGAAGAAGTTACTTTTCCATTGTGACCATTACTTTCCTCATCTCTAAAACAGAAAAAAAAAAATAATACCTCCCTCTTAGGGTCATTGATGGCATACACATTGCATAATTGGTCCTTAATTATGATGTCTTTTGCCACTTCCCCTGACCTTAGTGAACAGGTGTACAATAATGAATATTTCCATTTTGTCAGGATTCCTTTAAAAGATTTGCTCTGGAATCCTTTGCATCACTTAGTACCGCATCGAAATGCCACCTGGTCCATGCAGCCAGCCCTGTCCCATTCATCAGAATCTGTGATTCATCTTTGGACCTGTCTTTGCACTTTGGAGACACCTTCATTTACGAAACATTCCCTTTTATGAAGATGTCTTCCTTCCACTGGACTGGGAACCTCTTAAAGGGAGCAATTCCAGCATATTCATCTCCTCGGCAGAGCAAATTAGGCAGAGTGGAAGACACACAGAGAGGTGGAAACAAACATAGCTGAGTGAATCTTGAATGAATCACATCTCCTCATTGGCTCTGTGAACTCTGGGTGGGTTTGGGTTTCTTTACGTCATCTGCACTGAGTGAGGTCATAATATCATGGAGGGCTGGTATATGGGCTAAATGAAAAGTAATGTATATGAAAATGTCTATCGCTATACCAAGAATATAGCCCTAGCCCCTGGCACCATGTCAGTCACATAAAAGATGCTGATAAAATGTTGACTGAATTAAAGTAAAAGAGATTTAATTTTTTATTTAATTGATAGCACAGGCAGGCAGAGGGAGAGGGAGAAGCAGATTCCCTGCTGAGCAGGGACCCTGATGCAAGACTCGATCTCAGGACCCTGGGATCGTGACCTGAGCCGAAGGTAGATGCTTAACTGACTGAGCCACCCAGGCGCCCCTAAAGTGAAAGAGATTTAATACTTATTTCTGTTGGGGCGCCTGGGTGGCACAGCGGTTAAGCGTCTGCCTTCGGCTCAGGGCGTGATCCCGGCGTTATGGGATCGAGCCCCACATCAGGCTCCTCTGCTGTGAGCCTGCTTCTTCCTCTCCCACTCCCCCTGCTTGTGTTCCCTCTCTCGCTGGCTGTCTCTGTCTCTGTCGAATAAATAAAAATTTAAAAAAATCTTTACAAAAAAAAATACTTATTTCTGTTTTCCATTGACCCGTTATATCCTAGGATTGCTGACTATCCAAATTTGTTACATAGTCTTCTGGAAATTTAGTACAGTGCTTTAAGAAGCCTTAAGATCAGGCTTGTGACTACATTGAGATCTTTGGAGGGGAGGTGCTTTGTTGAAATCAGCAAGGCTGTGCAGGTATTGATGCTTTTGTTAGCTGATCAAAAAGACCTGTCTCTGTTTTTATGTTGGTATAAAAGGGACCAAAAGAAGTTGTTTAGGAAATAATTGACTCCTGTATGTTAAATTCATTGAAAGCTAAGCCATTCAGGAAGATGAACTACAAAAATTAGACTGTTTGAGGTCTGAGATCTTAGTGACAAAAATGGGAGGGAAATTATCTAAACCCAAATTCTTTCTCTTTTTGTGGGTTTATTAGCAGATAGGAAGTTGGCGGTTGGGAGAAATTGGGGATAAAGCACCTGGCCAACTGGGTGCAGCCATGAACATCCCTTCTCTTCAGCAAGAGTTCAGTGAGTGTCCCTCCCCCATGCAGCAGTGGGCGAGGAGCCAGATGGACAGAAATTCACATCCATTATTAATGAAAGTCTTCTCATTACAAGTAACAGAAGTCAACTTGAATGGACTTAAATATGACAGAGGGACATATCAATAAGGACTCTGAGGTGTCTGACAGAATTTATGGAAGAGCATGTATGAGCTGAGCCTCTGGATGGATGACCCAGGGATTTGGACTCACTAAGGACTCCGGCAATACTTTGACTCTGTGGTCACTTCTTCCAGAACATCTTTTTCCTTCGCTTTTTTCCCATAAGATTGCTTTTCTCTTACTCAAGCCGGAAAAGATGGCGCCCCAGAAATTCTACAGTCTTGTGTTACGATTCTGGTCCCACAAAGTGACTCCTCTCTCTCCTTCAATTCTCAGTTCCCAAGGATAGGGCTCTAACCATCACAGCTTGGACCCCGTGTCACCATCCAGTTTAATCAAGAGAGGCCTGAGGGTGAGGTCATACTGTGTAAACGTGGCCACGGTGAGGACGCTGTTGTGGTGGGAGAGGGCAGTCAGCTGGGGCTCAATCACTGAGACTGGGCACCTTCAGGAAGGTGTCTGCTCTGGATGAAAGAGACAAGGTCCCAACTCTCATTCAGTCGGTGGGATAGAAGCAATATAGAATCAATAAAAAAGCAAAAACCAAAACCACAAAAGTGCCCCTTTCCTATGATAAAAATCATGCTGAGAAGAAGCTAGGGCTTTTCAGCTTTGACCAAGTTCAATCTGAACTCTGGTGCTAAATGTAAACCAGAGGGAAAGGAACTCCTGTTTATGGAGCAGGCACTTCCGCATTTCATTCACAAACCTCAGGGTAAGTCTAATCTATTTCGTATAAGAAATAAGGGATGGACAGTGACTCAGTAAGGCCAAGGAGCTCTGGTGGCAGAGAGGACATTCCGAGGTTGCGTCTCTCCATTCCTGAATCCCACATGCCCTGCACACAGCTGGCATGTGTAAGTCACCAGGTTCCACTTGTTCTGTGGCCATCACTGATTAGGACAACGTCATATCAGGAAGTGACTCTGCCTTGCACTCTATCCTGAAGCCAGAACTCCACAGTTGTACTTGCTTCCTCCTTTTTCTTGCCTCTTGCATGGACAGTCTATGGAGAAACCCTATTTGCCATTTCTCCACCCCACCCTCCCATGTCTGCTGCCATCATTCTCATCCCATCTCACAGCTGGACTACACAATGACTCCGGCTTCCACGTTGTCCCCTTTGGCCACAGAGCCGTAAAAGAAGTTTTTACAACGTGTGAATCATGTGCCTTGCCTGATGGCTCCCAGTGACTCTCGCGTGCACTTGGAGCCAAATCCCCTACTCCTTGCCCTGCCTCCTAAAACAGCGTGGGAAGGAGCCCCATCTCCCTCTTCACAGCCACATCCCACCTCCTTCCCTTCGATTTCTCCAATCTCCAGTCCGATCACACTGGCTTCTCTCTGTTTTTTTTTTTTTTTTAAATTATTTATTTATTTATTTATTTTTAATGATTTTTAAAAATTATGTTAATCACCGTACAGTACATCCCCGGATTCTTATGTAAAGTTCGATGCTTCATTAGTTGCGTATAACACCCAGTGCACCATGCAATACGTGCCCTCCTTACTACCCATCACCAGGCTATCCCCTTCCCCCACCCCCCTCCCCTCTGAAGTCTTCAGTTTGTTTCTCATAGTCCATAGTCTCTCATGTTTCATTCCCCCTTCTGATTACCCCCCTTTTCTTTATCCCTTTCTTCCCCTACCGATCATCCTAGTTCTTATGTTCCATAGATGAGAGAAATCATATGATAATTGTCTTTCTCTGCTTGACTTATTTCACTTAGCATTATCTCCTCCAGTGCCGTCCATGTTGCAGCAAATGTTGAGAATTCGTTCTTTCTGATAGCTGAGTAATATTCCATTGTATAGATGGACCACAGCTTCTTAATCCAGTCATCTCTCTGTTTTGTAAACAGGCCAAACACATCCCCTCCTGGCTCGACTGCCCTTTTCTTGTTGTTCACGTCTCCTTTCAAATGTCATTTCTACAGAAGTGCCTTCGTGGGCCAGCCTGTCTAAATGAATCGTTCTCCCCGCCCCGTCTCTGTCACTCTTCATTTCATCAGACTGTTTTGTCATCTTCATAACACTTTTCCTTATCTGGAACGATCTTGTTCATTATTTATTTACTGGCTTATTATCTTCCTTCCCCTTTTAGATCAGAAGCTCTAGGAGAGCAGGGGCTTGCTTTTCTCCCTGTTGTTCACGACTGTACCCTGGCTCCCGGCGCCAGTGCTACATAGGAGGCATTCGACATGTGTTCGTGGCGTGGACGAATATCTGGCAGACTCCCATAGAGACCCAGGGGTGTCAGGGCTGGGCCCGTGCCCTTGCATTCATTACTGGCGATGTCGGGGGGCACTTAGTCACTGTCTCTTCCGGCACATTCCACTTAAAACCTCCATCACTGAGATTTATCTCTGAGTTTAATCAAATGTAATTTATATTGCAGCCTTCTCAGTAAATAATTGATTTGCCCTCTCTGTTGTCTTCATCACAAATACTTCTTTGTACTCTAAAGAAATAATTTAATCAGTCGATAGTATACACAGCCCTCTTGTTTAGAAGGCAGATGGAAGATAAAGCATGAGCCTTGCTCGCACCAGAATATACCACGACCAAAATAATCTCCCTTAAAAAAATAGTCTGCAAACAAGTTGGCAGCAGAGACACCCAATTAAATCCTCTTGTTTTTTTTCTAATGGAGATGACCCCATGGAAGTCGTAGCTGCCGCAGAAGGAAGTTCTTGGCCAATTGCAGGCTGCATGTGAAAATAGAAACCCTTGTCCATCTGTGGTTTAATTAACCTCTGTCTGGGTCCAAGAGCAGGCTTTCACATTCCGAGTGGTCACGCACATTGGGTGAGAACTCCAAACCGGGGGTTCGCCTGCTGTGGGCTGCACTGTGACCTCAGCTCGCTGAATAAATCCCATTCTCCTGCTTCCCTCTCCTTTGCTCACAGTCGCCCAGCTTCCCCAGGGCAACATAGCCTGAGCTTACAAGGCTTCTTTTGTGATCCAAATCATACAAACTACCCTCCTTTGCCCCCCCCCATGTTTCTCCCAAAGAAAGACATGGGGAGAGGTAAATTTTGCATCTGTTTTCACATGTTTGTCTACCTTGAGCCCACACTTTTCTAGAGTAGAAGAAGGGGAGGGGAAAATAATGAAGCATCAACTCTGATACTCCACGGAGGCGTCCTCACAGGGAAAATCCATCTCTCTCCTGTCTTTAGGAGGAATTCTCAATATTGGATTTGTTTGCACTGTTTTAACTGGAAACATCGTAACTGATGATGGGGGTTGGTTGGATGGATTATGATACATCTATATGATGGGATATTATGCAGCCACTAAGAATCATGTTACAGAAAATATCAATATGGAAGAAAATGTATAATGCACTGCCACATGGAAGGAGCAAGCTACAGATTAATAGCATGAAAACATGTTTGAGAAGTGTGTGTGTGTGTGTGTGTGTGTGTGTGTGTGTGCACTTAGGGACAAGTTTGGAAGAGCACGTACTCCAATGAAACCATTGATAACCCCGGAAGATATTATGGGTGACTCCCCCCCCTTTTCTCTCTCCTGCATTTTCTAATTTTAAGGTTTGAGCATGTTTCACCTTGTAACTAGAAACAAAACCCAAAAAAAAGCAGTTATTTTAAAGAATGGAAATAGAGGGGTGCCGGGGTGGCTCAGTCGTTAAGCATCTGCCTTCGGCTCAGGGTGTGATCCCAGAGTCCTGGGATCAAGCCCCGCATCGGGCTCCCTGCTCCACTGGGAGGCTGCTTCTTCCTCTCTCTCTCCCACTCCCCCTGCTTATGTTCCTTCTCTCGCTGACTATCTTTCTGTCAAAATAAATAAATAAAATCTTTAAAAAAAATAAAGAATGGAAATAGAAAAGGTTTAAAAATGTATCTGTTATTTTTCATTGGAAAACAAAATTGTCTTCACTTGTCATCAGCTTGCAGGGGTTTGTAAATGCCTAGTGTCTGCTGTGGTGTGCATTTGCCACAGTAATGGTGGGCTTGGTGGGGGGGGGGCACTTGTGATTTTCAGAAAAGCAAACCCCATCGTGCCTCCCAGATCTGGTGGTAGTGAGGATGCCCCTACGTGGCTGGTCACTCCACTCACGCCTGCAGACTCACCTGTCCGGGTGGCTGGTGAACACAATACTTTGCCTGGGGCTATTGAAATGCTTTTGGTGAGAGGGCGTTAGTCCTGGATGTACCTTCTCAATCAGGTTTCGTCTCACCAAATGTCAGCATCAGTTTACATTATGTGAGCCTTGGGCGCTGCCCCTGAGCCCTTCTCTTGTCACCCTTGTGTTATTGCAGGCAGACACTTGCTGGCTTGCCTGTCCACATCATGACCCCGTCTTTCAGAACAGTCTCCCTCGAATGTGTTGATTTTGTGCAGGGCTTTGATCAAATTCCCAGGAAATCAATGGCAAACACAGAGATCGGCTCTGGGTAGCTTATTGGGGAATGCCCCAGAATCAGCCCTGATGGGGAGTGTGTGTGGCAGGACTGGGCAGAGCCGGGAGCTGGGCTGGGATACAGCTGTAGCCAAAACCTCAGCTAACCCTGCTGTTCCACGGGGAGCTCTGCTCTGCCCTTCAGCATGGTCGCAGATCTGCAAATCGAGGTCAGGGGCTTGGACTTTTATACCCACACATCTAGTAACCCCCATTGATTGGATGTGAGCTACAGAGGCCATGGAGAGTGAGGTGAAAGTTACTCCATTTTCCTGGATCTTTCCCATGTATACAGGAGGGGTACGTGTTACTGAATTTGTGTTTTTTGTGTTTGTTTTGCTCCTGTTACTTTTGTCTTTTATTACAGGAGGGTCTCGGCCCAGAACCTATAAGGGTAGAGAAAATGGTGATTTTTTTTCCTCCCCTAATATCCTAATTGAAGGAAAACATCATTTCCAACACCATCAAATAACAAAAATCAAAACTGTAGATCGTTCAAGTGCTCAAAGAAATACCAAAATCCTGGCTCTTAGATCCTTGTGAAGAACTTTTAGGCTTTTAAAAGTTATACAGCACTTTAGTTATACAGAACTATGGAAGTTTGTTAGTGTTACAGAACGAAACACACCAGAGATGAGGTGAAGGCAATATGACTGACTGTCTTTGGTGGAAGGCAGTTCTCTGAGAACAACTCACCCCAGAGCCTTCCTGGACCAGAGGTCACCTGGGGAGGGGGGGGTTAGTCTTCAGACCCGAAGTGGGTCTGGGAGATAACACCACATGTAACCTGCAGTCCACAGGAAAGGGATGAAAATATTGCCAACATGTGATACCGGCCAGGAGCTGCCCAACTGTGCTGGGTACTTCAAATATATGATCGCGTTTACCGTAACCTACAAGGGGAGTGTTGTTGTCCTCCTTTGCAGAGAGATGAAGTGTCTTGCTCTAGGCTGAGAGGCTTCCGAATGTCAAAGCTAGCTGACAACCCCCATCTGGAAGTTGTTCTTTCCCTTCCTTACCCTGCCCCCATTCCTTTGGTATTTTTTTTTAATATTTTATTTATTTATTCGACAGAGATAGAGACAACCAGTGAGAGAGGGAACACAAGCAGGGGGAGTGGGAGAGGAAGAAGCAGGCTCATAGTGGAAGAGCCTGACGTGGGGCTCGATCCCATAATGCCGGGATCACGCCCTGAGCCGAAGGCAGATGCTTAACCGCTGTGCCACCCAGGTGCCCCATTCCTTTGGTATTTTATCTGCATCCCTCTGCCTTCCTCCATGCAGTACCACTGCCCTAACAGGACACTTTTCGGTTGCAAATGACAGGAAAAAAAAATAATAATAAGTGCTGGGACTGTGGCTTCAGACCCGTCCTTCCCCTCCCTCTGTGCTCCTGCTTCTTACCCAGCCCAAGCCTTCCGACTCCATGTGCTGTTTGGCACTCCTGGCTCTGCCTGTCCTAGCTCTGTCCTCCCGGACCAAGCTTTACCCTCATGGAGCCTCAGTGTTCTGTTCTGTAAGAAGGGGCTAATAATGCATACCATGCTCAGCTGTTGGAAGCAATGAAGGCGTGATCAAGAAGGATGTACATAACCTTTAAAGCCTGGTCCGTGCTGTGGTCTGACCCTCGTGGCAACATACACTAGCTTAGTTTGCCCCTTGACCACCAGGAAAAAGACACAAGCCCCGCTGCAGAATACCCGAAGAAGCCAATAGTGCGTACTGTCCTCGGGCTCTCAGTAAGCAGGTGTGGACAAATACAGCTTCCGGTGAGAAGCTAGACTGGATGGTCCTGGATAGGCCCAAGTTAGCGGGATGCACCAAGCTCCTCGTCTGCATGGAGGGTCTTCAGAAGGATTCAGCTACAGAGGATTACAGATATCTTTACAATCTTAAAACCAGGAATTTCTCTGTTTTTTCCAGCGGGGGTGGGGGGTGGGGGGAAGAAAGACATAGAAATAAGTACTAGTAGACTTTAAATAAAAAGGAAGTGAAAGAAGGACCAACTCTCTGAGCCTAAGGATTGGGTCTCTTATATGGGGTCACAAAGGTCCCTGCTTTATATTTCCCTTGTTCCTAACCGGACTCAGCCTTAGAATCCTAGGCCAGTCTTAGAAAATGCAGATTCCCAGTCTCTCGAATTAGAATCTTTGGAATCTGAGTACTTGGCTTTACTGGGAAGATGCCAATGGATTCCAGATGCTCTTTATAGAGAGCTCTTTTCCAAAGTACCAGTGAACACCATCTTTTTAAGAGAATGTGTGCATGAATAATAGGTTGAATATTATTTTGGCTCTTTAATTAGTTTACCTTTTAGCAATAATGAGAGCAACCATGTTCATAAAAGCACATTTTAACAGCCCCCTAAGTGTGTTGTTCCCCTTACTCTGCTCGCTATCCAGCTTGTTAATTACACAAAATCAGCATTCTCTCCTACGCAGCCAGCATACATAATTATTTGTCCATTGCAAATCAACACCTGGATAATTGCAAGACAGAATTCTAAATAAAATAAGTTATCTCTGCTGCTGGGCTCTGAAATTCCCCCCACAATCTGTTCTTAAATTGGACAACATAACAGACAATAGAGCTGTTTCGGCAATGGACAGAATCATGTTGGACAGGCTGGGGGAGAAAAAAAACCTCTTTGAAATTTTCTTAGCATCAAGATGGATGGCCTAGTGATTCAGATAGATATCCAGAAGGAGGGAGGATGTCTCAGTTTGGGTATTGTGTTAATAATTCATAAGGTGATCTCCCGATTGCCTTCAGGAAGGAACATCCTGTTCCTAATTGCACCCTTATTCCCAGGCAACCAAAAATATTTCCCAAACAGCTGGGGCCATCACTCCTACTGCAGCAGACTTAGCTATGGTTAGCTTTGGGCCACTGGTGCTTAATGTGAAATATATTAGTTGCTCAGGAGGAAGGTAATAAATATTTACTGAATGACTGTGATGTGCCAGGGAGTGCTAAGAGTAAAATGTGTATTGTTTCGTATAATCCTTCTAACTGTCCTAGAGAGCGGTGCAAATAACTACAGTGTTTTACAGATGGAGAAGCTAACACTCAGAAAAGTTAAGTAACCTTCCCAGTATTACACACACATGAAGTTGCAGAGCTACTGAAAGGCCACTGGACCCCAAAGAGTTAGGCACTGTGCCCCTCACTGGCTGTGTGGCCTTGTGCCAGTGACCTCACTTCCTATGCCCCAGCTCCTCCCTCCTCTGAATGGGTTGCAGTGTTTTTCTCCCACGTGTTGTGATTCTTCAGTAAGACAGTTTATGAAAATGGGACAGGCTCATCTTCAGGACCATCCAGCTTTTTACTCTTCCTTCCAAATCCTGGCCCCCTTTTTATGGACTGAATATTGGTGTCCTACTGCCTCGCCCCCAGCCACCCAAGAATATCAGTACTTTGAAGCCCTAACCCCCAATGTGATGGTATTGGAGGTGGGGCCTTGGGGAGGTAATTAAGTTTAGACGAAGTCATGAGGGTATACCCGTGATGGGATCAGTGCACTTGTAAGGAAAGGAAGAGAGATAGCACACCCACTCTGTCTGCTGTGGGAAGACATAGCAATCTGCAAGCCAGGAAGAAAGCTCTTACCCAGAACAGAATCAGCTAGCACCTTGATCTTGGACTTTGAGCCCCCCAGACTGTTGTTCAAGCCACCCACTCTATGGAATTTTTGTTACAGCAGCCCGGACTGACTGAGACACTTCCTTCAACACTTAAGTATCCATCTAAACCTAGAAGTGAACACTCAGCTCAGTGTAAGGAATATGTTGAAGTTGACCTCTGCTAGACAGGGAAATACTGCTATCAGAAGTTAAGAGAACTCACAGCCAGGCTGACCTCAACAAAACACTTTTCTTGGCTCTTGTGTGGGTGTCTGTGGCCAGGCTCATTACAATCCGTGACGAGTTGAGGGGATAAAGAGAAAATAATCTTGGGTGTGCAATCTCTTTTATTTGGCCTTTATTTATTATGATTATTTTTTCTAGCAATCTTCAGTGAACAGCCCAGAGTGGGAGGCTGTGTGTTTCTCTAGTGGATTCTGTGGGCTCTCTGCTCAGTGTCATAAAACATGCTAATTGCCTGCTTCCTCTGGCCCATGACTTGTGACAAAGGCGCTTGTTAGTTGAGCTTCTGCAAGGTCACTCCCGGGGGGCCACCTCCACATTGGCAGGGCCTCCTGCTCCAAGACAGGGTCTCGGTGTCTTCCTGACAGCAGCTTTGAGGAATATTCAAACCGGGGAATTTGCTCAGTGCCCTGGGGACTGCCGCGATTTAAATTCTGAGGAGAGACGCGTTTCCTGGGTTATAAGGGAGCAGGTTTGTGACGAGGTTCAGAAACGTTCTCCCTTAATGGCTCAATGCAAAGGCAACGTTAAAATAACCGTGGGTGTGACATTTACTTTATCCCATTAGGGATTTTATTCCTTGGAGACTAAGTGAATCACATTCACAGAATGGATTTGAAATGGGGTCTGTATGGAAGGGGTGTTTAGTGACCCCTTACACTTCCCCGTAGTGATTCTGACCCCAGGAGTCCACTTGCCTCTTTTGAGTAAAGAAATAAATTCATTCATTTATTCAATTATTCAGTAGAGCTGGGCACTGCGGGTCCACTCTGTGCCAGGCATCACGCTAGGTAGAAACCAGAGATGAATCAATCCCAGCCCCAGCCCCGCTGGAGCTCAAGCGCAGGGAAGGAGGCGTGAAGACACCGTTGATGAGGTGCCACCGATGCCATGACAGATGCCGCGAGGGAATATAGTGTTAGGAAAATGCTGCGCTTGGGTACCTTGGTCAACAATTCCATCACAGCTCCCTGTGTTCTGGAGTTTAGAGACTAAGCAGAAGGCTGGATTTAAACAGATTTTTACAAATGAGATTAAGTAATTGCAAGAATGCAAGGGGATTATCAGGAGAGTACTATGGAGGCTTCTCAGGGGGAACCTCCCAGATAGACCCCTGGGATCAGAGGAGCCCTGGGCACATGGTACAATAGCAGGTGCAGAGCTTCAGAACACAGCCTTCGTTGCACAGAGTAAGGGCTTGGTGGAGGATCTGGATAAAGGCCAGAAGGAGAGAGATAAGGGGGAAAGGGGCCCAAAGTGAGGTTGATGGGTTCAAGAGGGGTCTTGTAGGATATGTTAAAGAGGTTAATTTTAATTGGTGGGGAATGGGGATAGAGAGGGAGGAGGGCTCCCCCCCCCCCAAAAAAAAAGCCCCCATAACAGAAGGTATACTTGACCTGAAGGTATGCTTGAAACATTTATCAAGGAGACAAGGCAAGTCAGAGAGGAGAAGCCGCATAGGCCAGGGCCACGGAGAAGCCTGGGCCATAGGACTAGAGTTGAAGCAGAAATGAGATGGGAGGAGAGGGAGGCTGCCCGTTGCAGGCAGGGTGAAGTCAACGACATTTCAAGGATGGTAGTGTGGTGATGAGGTGGGATTTTGGCCGGGTCTCTTTGGAGGCAGTGTGGGGCACAGATTAGAGGGTGACAGTGGAGGCACCTCTATGGCGACTCCTGGATGCCTCCAGACGCTTAGAGTAATGTATGTGCACCCACCAGCCCCCACCATCTGTGAAAGACAGCAGCCACTAGGATGACCAGCAGTCCATTGTAAAATTAGAGAGGGACCATTCTTGGAAACCCAAATGCCTTATTGTGCTTGTAGGTTTGCCGGGACTCCCTGAGGATCTTTCAGGTTGTTATTTCTCAGTCAGGGAAATCTGCAGGGAAGCATTATGAGATGCAGACCCCCGCAGGGTCTGCAAGATGATCTGCTGGGGACATGGGAAATTATTAGACAAAATGAGCATTTTAAGACAAAATGAGCTTTAATAATATTAATATATAGATTGTAAGTAGTACATGTATGTAAGTCGTACAGAAATATACCTATTTTTCAATGTATAAGCTCAACAGTATTTTACTGATAGAGACATGGGATTAAAAATAAAAACCCAAACCCTGGAAATCCTGGTTCTGTGGTCTTGGGCAGACCTTTGCTTAAATCCCGGCTCCAGCACTGACCTAGAGGTATCAGGTTAGGCAACATGACCGCTCAGAATTTCTGTTTCTAGGATGGGATCCAGTAGATTGAGTTGACCCAGATACAGGCCATCCTCAGAGATGACTGGGTCCCTCCCACTAGACTCAGAGTCTCAATGGATGGTATTTAGGAATCCGTGGTTTGGGGTTTCCGGTTTTGTTTTGTTTTTTACAGGTGATTGACTCTCCATTATATTAGAATGAAAAAAAAATGTCTGTAGACGCCCACTGGCTTGTCGCCTGGCATGTAACTCCCCGAGTGCAGGCTATCCGTGTTTTGTTCGCTGCTGTATCTCTAGCACCTTAGAACGCGTAGCGGGCACGCAGTGGGTGTCGACTCTGTGAATGAGGGAATGCAGTCGATCCATCCGTCCGTCACTGAGAGCCTCGTGCTTCCCCAGATGTTGTCTCAGTGTTACTTCAATCTTATCCTCACAACAGAAAGGATCATGAAGAACTCCTGGGGCCTACAGAAGCTCTAGGGCCCCCAGGAATAAGTCCCCACAGCCTTGGCCAGCATCATCTGAGGCCTGTGCTCCAGCACCCTGCTTCTTCCCAAGCATGTTAACTGACCCAGGCCAATCTAACCAGAATCTGTGGGGTGCTATTTTTAAAAGCTCCCAAGGTGATTCTAAAACATAGCTAGGGCTGAGGAACACTGAAGACTAGACTTAACCCAATGACACACTTTTTCTCTGACTATCATCATATTTTTTGCTCTTCTGGAAGTTTCTCCCTTCCCTGCCTGATGAACCCTGCTTCCTCACCAAGCCTCCCTCGAATGTCATTTCACCTCTGTAGTCATTCCTAATCTTCTCCCCACCAAACAAGTAATTTCTCCTCCCCCAGCTCTCTCTGCTTCACAGCCCTGGTCATATTTTATAAAGCTCTGTGTGTCCCCTTCTGAAATGCGGCTCCCTCCAGAAAGGAGGGGCGACTCTTCTCTACACCTAGATACCACAGAAACATAGCACACTGCCTAGCACAAAGAACATCCTGGGGCAGTGAGGTATATAGCTGATGATGATTTAATTAGGGGGACCACACAATTGATTATTCAAACTAGGATAATTTGAGAGCAGTAGGATGATAGTAATAACAGTGTCAGGACAGAAGGTGTAAACAGGGATTGTCCCAGACAAACTGGAAGTATGATCCCCCAGATAACAATGGTTAACTTTGAATGAGCCCCGACTGCCAGTCACTGCCTACATTGCTGTCCATGTGTCATTTCTTTGACCTACACAGTGACCCAGTGTGGAAGCAATTGTTATTAGCTACTCTTCACAGAAGAAACACACTGTGACAGAGATGGAAGGGAATTTATCCAGCACAATACAATGAGGAGAGTGGGTGGGAGAGCTGGGACCAGGATGCAGGTCCTTGGAATCCAGAGCTCTTGTTCTGGGCCATTAAACCCGGCTGCCTCGTAGTGGAAGATCTCAGGTCTTGGCATGAGACAAGAAGAGAGTCTATTCCCAGCCTAGCTTGCAGTAGTTTTAGTTAGCTCTCGGGCTTTGGTTTCTTCATTCGTAGAATGATGACAATGCCTATTTCCAGTGGCCCTGGAGGAGTAAGGGGGATAAGGTCTGAGAAGATCGGACACAGTGTGTGTGTTTATAAGGGACTTGTCTTAGGGGTAAGATAGCTGCCAGTTTACTGTAGGCTCCATGAGGCATCTACTCAAAGAGCTGTGACACAAAGTAAAAAGTGGCAAGTGCCATAACAGAGTAGAGGAAGGTCAACCAATGCCAACGAGCCTAATGATTAAAAGCATGAAATTTTTCATAACACCTGTGTTCAAACTCAGGCTCTCAGGTTTGACCATGTCAGATCTTCTTTTTATTATTTTTCTAAGATTTTATTATTTTTTAAGTAATCTCTACACCCAGTGTGGGGCTTGAACTCACAAACCTGAGATCAAGAGTTGTATGCTTTTCCCACTGAGCCAGCCAGGTGCCCCAACTATGTCAGATTTGAATAGAGTTTCTCCAAAGAAGATATGCAAAAGGACAATGAGCACAGGAAAAGATGGTCAACATCATTAGTCCTGAGGAGAATGCAAAACAAAACTCTTGATATCACTAAACACCCATAAGGATGGCTAAAGCAAAAAAGACAAACGGAAATATTGGCAAGAATATCTGGTAGAGAAACTGAAACCCTCGTTCTTTGCAGGTGAGAGGGTAAACTGGTACAGCCACTTTGAAAAAGCTCTTTGCTAGTTTTTCAAAAAGTTACCATATGACCTAGTATGATACCTAGGAGAGAAATGGTACTTGGGGAGAAATGGTATAATACCAAGAACTGAAAAATACGCCCACACAGTGACTGATAGACCAGTGTCACAGCAGCGTTATGCATACTAGCCCCAAACAGAACCGACCTAAACGTCCTTCAGCTGGTGTGGTACATTGACACGATGGAATACTATTCAGCCAGAAACAAACGACGTGAAGCAGTAACACGTGCTGTAACACGGAGGAACCTTGGAAACATGATGAGAAGCGAAAGAAGCCGCTTACAAAGGACCACACATTGTATGATACGCTGTATGAAAAGCGGTTTCCCTCCAGAATAGACAAGTCCATAGAGACAGCAAATGGACAAGTGGTTGCCTCGGTTGGTTTGGGGGAGATGGGGAGTAACTGCTCATGGGTGCAGGGCTTCTTTTGCAGGGTGAAAAGGTTATGCGATTAGCTAGCGATGATGCTTGCACAAGTCTGTGGAGGTACTGAAACCACGGAATTACATTCCTTACAAGAGGGAATTGAATGGTATGGGAATTATATGTCAATAAAGCTGTTATTTAAAAAAATTCCGGCTCTGCTGTTGGTGTTGGTCATTGACGTTATCTTCCGTAAAATAGGGCAGGTGACAGTCTAACTTAAAGAGCAAGTGTGAGGATTACATGAAAGATTGCATGTAAAATCTTGGCACAGCGACTGGTAGAGTGAATGGTCGATAATTGATAGTGACAATGTTGATGATTTTCCTGAAATACATGTCCTTTCTTTTGTCCATCCTGAAGCATAGGGTCAGTGGTGCTTTCAGCAAAATAGGCTGGGGATTCATCATGACTTGGGATGCATGAAGACTGACCCTTACCCCAATACCCTCACATCATACGTGTCTCTGATGGAATAGCCTTATGGCTCTGGTATCTGTTATTTATTTCTTAACTAATATAACTGAGACCTTGCTCAAGATGTGCTCATGAAAAATTACCCTTTTAATGGTGGAGCATTTAATGAGAAACTGGATTATCTACTGCATAAGTGCCCTTCATACAAATTAGCTTGGCCCTGGGTCCTAATCTAAATTGGGCTCCCTACTTTCCTCTAAATGGCCTAATATTTTCTTATTAATCTCTGCCCTCATTCACCTGATCTGGCTCTGCCTCCTTATGAAGCGTCCTCCTTGGTAGAGCCCTGTGCCTTGACAAATATTCCTTAAGTCTGTCTCTGTATCTGACTTGTGGACATTTTCTGGGACATGATGCGGAGACCGGAAGGTGTTTGTTCCATTTTCAAGCTGTCTCTCCAGTGGGGTATTAATGCTGCCAGTGTATTAGGTAGCAACAGATTTGGGCCAGGTGAGTTTTAGTACAATATAAAGATGGAGAAGTCGGGTAGAATGAGAAGCAATTAGTCCTGGTGGTTAAGAGCACAAGCCTGAAAGCACAGAACACAAGCAAACCAGAAGCCTGGGCTTTGGCATCAGACAGATCTGGGTTCAGGTCTCACTCAGTTAGGTTTAGACAAATTACTTGGCCTCTCCAGTGTTCCATTCAGGTCCTCATTTATAAAAACAGGAATGACAGTACCTACATCTAGGGTTATTTCTGGGGCTAAACAAGTTGGTGTATACAATGTGCTTTGAACAGAGCCTGATAAATGCTACCTGTAGGTACAGCTTGGAGAAGTCCCACACGGTCAAAGGAATTTGATCAGTGACTGAAATAGTGTCATGTGTTGAAGAAGCAGAGATGGTTTTGGGGACAGAGTAACATAACCTTCCCAAGAACCAGGGGAAGCCATGGGCCACTCCCACCCACCATTGCATGATGGTGCAGAGAGAGGTGACCTGTAGGAACACAGCTGTGTGGTTGGGCCAGATGTCTGTACGGGGTGTATCATGGCAAATATCTTCTTTGTTCCTAGCTTTAGTCTCTGACATCTGCCTCACAGAATCCTGAGGCTGAATATTTACATGGATCATAGGTTCTGACTAATCATCCCTGTGTTATATCTGCTTTGTGGAATATGATTCAAAGGCTTGCATAGACCAGGAATCAGCAAGGGTACAGTGGGAAGAAGCACCAGCTGGAATTCAGGGGTCTGGCTCTGCAGACCCTTCTCCTTTGTGCCCTCCCTCCCTCAGCATCGTATCTTCTATGTGCTTCTTTCACTGGGTTGGTAACAGTGGCAACAGCTGCCATTTTCTGAGAACTTACCATGTGAATCCATGCTTCTCATGTGCTCTCTCCTAGAAGTTACTTTTCACAATAAATCTGAATGGAGATATTTTATCCACATTTGACAGATGAGGAAACCAAGGCTCAGCAGACCGTTTAGTTGATTTTCAAGTGAAAAAGCCATGCTTTGAAATGAGGAAGCCCAACTAAGGCTGCTACCTTCTTACACAACTGGCAGAGTGGGTTGCGCGTTTTTATCTTCAGTCGCCAAAATCTCGAGCTTGCAGGGGCACAGGTTTTGTCTCCTGTGTCTGTTGCAGTGAGATATAGCATCCAGCACAGAGGAGACCCTCCGTCAGTGAGGGATGATTGAATGAATGAACCACAAGTTATGTTTTTTCAGTAGAAAAGCATTATGCAGTGGTAACTATTGCTGTTGTTTTCCCCCTGTTTTCAGCTCAAATAATTCTCAACCATATTATGGAAAGGCCTAGTTTGCACGTCATATAGATAAAGGGAAGTAGACTGAGCTCTCTCTCCCGTGCTCGGCTCCTTGGTTTCTGCCCCATGATGGCAGGCTTGATGGAGGAGGTATTAGAAGTTCAAGGTCATGATTTCCGGGACATGAGTATCAGAAGGCTAGGGTGCTCCAGCTTTTAAGAACCACGTGTGCAGGGGCGCCGGGGTGGTGCTGTCGTTAAGCGTCTGCCTTTGGCTCAGGGCGTGATCCCGGCGTTATGGGATCGAGCCCCACATCAGGCTCCTCCGCTATGAGCCTGCTTCTTCCTCTCCCACTCCCCCTGCTTGTGTTCCCTCTCTCGCTGGCTGTCTCTATCTCTGTCAAATAAATAAATAAAATCTTAAAAAAAAAAAAGGAACCACATGTGCAAACTTTACGAAAGTTTGATTTTAGAAATTTCAACTCCTCTGTATTCATCTTTTTTTTTTTCCTGACTGCGTGAACTTGGGACAAGCTCCTTGAATTCTGTGACCTTCATCTTCATTATCTAGAAAATGGATATGGTTGAGTTTTTATGAAGAGTGGGGATCGAGTTTATAAAACATCTCCCATGAAACACTCAGTTCACGGAAACTTTACTGTCCTTATTTTATGCAGACGTACTTGAACTTCTGGTTGACGTGTCCTAGCAAAATATTATGTTAAAAATTACTGAGAAAGGCTGTTGCAGGATATGGGCCCACCGTACCAAGTTGCCTATTTCTATACACACACGAGTTAGAGAAGAGATATTGTAAAACCTCTTTTTTTTTTCTTATAATTGTCCCTGGGTCATTACTTGATACAAAGCAATTACTCTGGAGTCTCACTATAAAACAGCCCATGGAATTGGGTATAAGAAGGTCTTGGACCCTGGCCAAAGTCATATTAAATGCTGGAAATGCCAAAGAGGCTCAGTGCTAATACTGCTCTAACAAGAATGTCAGACGTGAACTCTTAGTAGGGGATTATTATTTGTTGAATATCTGGTGTGTATCAAACTCTGTATTGGGTGCTTTATACTTGTTGTCTGATTTAATTATCTTAATGCCTCATTGGGGTTGGTTATTTTTAATTCTTTTTTTTTTTTTTTTTCTTCTCTGCCTGAGAAAACAGAGGCTCCAAGAGAAGTAATTTGCCTCTGGATTTAAAAAGATAGAGCCCTCAGTCTGAGAAACAAACTGAGGGCTTCGGGGGGGGGGTGGAGGAATGGGATAGACCGGTGATGGGTAGTAAGGAGGGCACGTATTGCATGGTGCACTGGGTGTTAATACGCAACTAATGAAACATCGAACCTTGCATCAGAAACCAGGGATGTACTGTATGGTGACTACTCTAATGTAATAAAAAAAAAATTAAAAAAAATAAAAAGATAGAGCCAGAATTAGCGTCCAGGGGAACCAGCATTCTTTTCCACACGGTCTAGTGATTTGACTTTCTTAGAACATAAGTGAAACCGGAGAACGAATCTCGGCACTTGTGGGTGTTTAAAGACTGTGGGACCTGAATACTTACATGCCTGAATCCTGCTTTTCTCTGTTTTTAGGTCAGGATCGCAGCGAAGCCACTTTGATAAAGAGGTTTAAAGGTGAAGGGGTCCGGTACAAGGCCAAGCTGATCGGGATTGATGAGGTTTCTGCAGCTCGGGGAGACAAGTTATGTCAAGATTCCATGATGAAACTCAAGGTGCTGTACAAACATTTTACTTTCGATATCACGGGTTTTATGGGACTGAGGGGAGGGAGTGATTATGATCATTGTGGTAAACCTTTTTATTTATTCGTTCATTAGTAAATTGAATCACTGCATGTATTGATTGGGAAGAGATTTCGATCATTATGAAAATGTTTATTGAGCACCTACTGTGGGGATATTTTGCTGGGGCCCCGTTTTATAACTTCTGAGAGTATCACCGTTTATTCAATGTTATCTTCATGGTGCAGTGCCTGCAAAAAAAAGTGAAATTGTCAAATTTTATAGTCCCTCACAATTTATGAATCTTTGCCCCTTTGTTATTTTTGAATACGTTGTAAATATTTTACCATATGATAAATATGGTAAAAGATGCTGTTAGGATGAAAGCTGACTTTATTCATTCTTATCATTCTTATTAATGTTCCAAACACTCTGTAAAAGAAAAATATTTTTTAAAGTAATATGTGATGAGACTGTGGTATTTGGGGACATCACAGAGAGGCTTCTGATTATAAATGCTTTAAAGAAGGCTTTTTTATTGAAAAATCTAAGAAAGAAATTGGAAAAAATTAGTATACAAAATGAAATTATGTTATTAAATGGCCTTTTAAAACATATGAAAAAGAGCATCATTTGTTCCCACATTCTGGTCTTCATATAGTCTGCGTTTCCTTCTTTTAAAGAGCGAATTTAAAATATTGAAAAAACAAATGAGTTAGCAGGAAGTCTACAAAATACCTTATGCATTTAATCCATATAATTTAAGTATCTTCCCGATTATAGAATTCACAAAATGTCATTGTGTAAAATATTTTGAAAATACAGAAACATATAAGGAGAAAAATTAAAATCATCCATAATCCCACCACACAAAGAAAATCAGTGTCTACATTTTTGTCTGTAACTTACAATCTGTCTTTGTATGTTTATTATATGAATTATAAACATGTAATACAGTTGAAATTACTATTATACAGTCTTATACACTGTTTTTTTCTCACCTAATGTAATATTTATGAGAATTTTTTTTCATATCTTCAAATAGTCCCTCAGGACACAACTTGGTCAGTGTAATTTTTACTTTTAAGTGTAAGAAAGGAGGAACAATAGAAAAAAAATATCTCTACATGGCTGGCCAAGTTCCTTCTAGTACGAACTGGGATAGTATCTGTAAAACACCCTCTATGTTGCCTTTTCTTTCCTATTTGCCTAATAATTCAGAGCTATTATTTTTTATTTATACTATACAAATTTTCTCAGCAGTTTAACATGGATATCAGATACTAAGTCTCCTTAGTATGACTGTAAGAATCATCATTTTAAAATAATCTTAATTTCTATTTTTTTTTAATTTTTAAAAAGACTTTATTTATTTATTTGAGAGAGAAAGAGTAAGCATGAGCTGAAGGGAGAGGGAGAGAGAATCTGAAGCAGATTCTTTGCCAAATGCAGAGCCCGATGTGGGTCTCGATCTCATGACCACGAGGTTGTGACCTGCGCTGAAACCAAGAGTTGGCCACTTCGCCAGCTAAACCACCCAGGCACCCAAAAATCTTAATTTTCTAAACTGTGTACCCATTATTTTTTTAGCTGTTACAGAAGCAATTTTTATTTTAATAGTTATGTATCTATTATAAGGTATACTAGAAGAAGGTTTTAAAAGATAGCAAATCATGATTTCACAGATTATCACCTTGGAAAAAGTTAATGTATGTTTTCTTTCTTTCTTTCTTTCTTTCTTTCTTTCTTTCTTTCTTTCTTTCTCCCTCTCTTTCTTTCTTTCTTTCTTTCTTTCTTTCTTTCTTTCTTTCTTTTTATAATTAAGCAAGATTATGAGATTTTAGGACAATCCAGTAATGAACTCTCTTCTTCAGCTAAGCTCAAATCTGATTGATAAGTAGATAACAAAGTCTGACAGGAGTCAGTCTGCCAGTGGGCAGATTGCAGAGAGAACCCAAAAGAAACTGAGCCTGGAGTCCTCAGCCTCCCTGCAGACTCCCTTCAGACAGAGCCATGCCTTCTTCCCCAAGGAGACCCTACTCAGTGATAGGGATGAAGGCCAGAATCTTCATTTTTGCTGAAGTCCCTCCTTACTGAGCATGAGGCCAGGCAAATGGAGATTTGCTCCTGACAAATATTAATTAAAGGACATCAAGAAAAATCTCCCAACAGCCTTGTTCTCACGCAGAGCCACAAGCAAGTCTGCTGAGGAGCCGATGCAGCTTCTCCCAGCATGCTGTTGGATAGCCATTCACCAGGAATGCGTCCCAGGGCTCCTCTTCGGCCAGTTGCCTTCCTGGAAGGGGTGAGGTCTAGGTGACTTGGAGCAGGAGTCTGCCTGCTCTCCCTGCAGGTTCTCTGTCCGCATTCATGTTGACTCAAGCTAGCTGGACCAGGCCTGGCGGTGATTGCTGACCTTGTGCGTGTGCATGTGTTACCTGCAGTGAAGTGCCCCATCTGTCACCCCTCAGAACTATGAGGTCCCCAAAGCCCCGAGAATTTGTCCTGCCATAACACACTCCTGTCAGATGCGCTGAGCTCATTGAGGGGATCTTGGTTCCCAGACAATTGTGTTTCATTATTTGCAAGTTGCTGAGAAGAATGTTGACATTTCAGCTCCCAGTGGTTTTTCTTTAGGAAACAGAAACATAAATGATCGATTCTCCATTTGGCCACCTGCCCAGGAAAGAAAGAGGCAGAGAAGTACAAAATGCCTGTTAGCCTTGCAAAGGGGCCCACTTGTTCACATTAGGCCATATGAGAAATAAAAAGAAAATCTGCTTTCCTTTGCTAGACTCTTTGAGGCTGGTACCTTTTCCTGTTTTAGAGAGTTTTCTTTTGGATTATAGAGATTTGAGAGGGGATCCATATTCCAGGTACGAGTGGGCTGTCACCTGTCCTCCAGCAAAACACCATCATCATCATGTTTTAATTTAGAGTCGACATAAGCATTTTCCCATATATCACCTTTTTTGATCTTGTGAGATAAATATTAGCCCCCCCCGTTTTACAAATAAGAAGCCTGAGGTTCATAGAAGTTAAAGGATTTGCCCCAGAACCTTCATTTAACCTGTGTTAAGCCCAGAATTTCAAACCTCGATCTCTGGATGCCCAGTGTTGGATAAGACATAGTTCAGGGCTTAATTATATTCTTTTTTGTATCTGCATTTAATTTATCTTGGTTCCCCAATGAGATATTAGGCCCCCACCAGTAAGTTACTACCCGGTACCCACACATCATTGACTTAAAAAGTAGTCAACTTTTAGAGACGTTGGGCAAAACGGTGATGGTGGACACCCCAGGACGGGATGAGATCTCCCAGAGACAATGCCTGGAGGGCTAATTACAGAGCTCTAAATATGTCAGCTGGGGTCCTCTAAGGAGCAGAGCCCACCCTGGCTAGGTCAGATGAGACACTTTCATGAAAGAGCCACTTACAAAGGGTAGGTAAGGTTAAGTAAGGGAACAAGGGATGGTGAAGGTCCCAGGAATCTGCAGTAGGAGGAAATAAATTTACTGAAACCCATGGAGAGCAGTATTGAGGAGGAAGTCCCCTCCCTTACCAAGCAAGAGTATAGGCCCTGCCAGAGATATAGCACAAAGAGGGAAAGGATACAGATGGAATACCCTGACCTCTCCCTCTGTCCACCTCTGATCTCCTGCCTGTCTTGCACTGGTGAAACCCAACTGGAAGCCAGACGGCAGGAAGCCCAGAGGACCAGGGAAGGCAGTCCACAGGGGCCAGGCTCTGGGCACTAAGCAGAGTAGAGGAGAATATTTAAATTCTCTCTCTCTTTTTTTTTAAACTGGGAAAAGTGAGATTTGGGGTGAGTTTTTTCCAAGGTTTGTATATCTAATAACTGGGACAGCTGAGATTGGAGACCAGCTTTTTTTTTTTTTTTTAAATCATGGAACATTCTGGAATAACACTGTAGGTTTTCAGCCATTCATGCCTGAAGCCTATTGTGTTTTCCTACCTGCTTTACAGGATCCACCGAGATCACAGCCATCCCGTTATGTGCATAGGGTTTCTCAGAGCCCTTTCCTGTGCTTCCCCTTAACTCATCCTCAGGGGACCCCTGAGCTGGACAGGGCAGCCAGTGAATCCTGCCTGACGTGTCTGACCCTCTGTGTGTCACTTCTTCATGGAGATACTATGTGTGACTCCCCAAGGGATGCCTGTGTCCATCATTCCACAAGCACCTGGCACGAGGCACTGCTTCATAGTATGAATGTTAGTACCAGTAATCATGACGACTGTTATCCACCCAGCTGTCCCCACATGCAACACACCGCACTAAGTGCTGTACATGTGTAACTGTTTTCAATGTCTGAACACCCTAATGAGGTAAGAAATGTGATGATTTTCATTTAAAGTTCCCCTTCACTGTGGAGTCTGGGAGCTGATGGTTCCACTGGCTATTTGCAGAACACTTTTGACATATCTGTAGTATATTGCGTAGTCTTTTTTTTCCCCCATCTATGTGTCCCCCCCCAAAAAAAAAGCTCTTAAGGAAGGTTATAATAGAAGGAGGCTCAACATGGGAATCGGAAAGATTGCTGTTGGAATTGTTTCTCTGTCTTATTAGTTCCTTGAGGTTTCAGGAGGTCACTTCAGCCCCTGGCCTTCTGTTTCCTTACACGCAAACTAAGGGAGATGATTTTTACTTTCCAGGATTAAGCATGGGCTAAATTATATGATACGAGAGAGAACCTGTAAACACGTAAGTGTAGGTACCCAAGAAAATGCTTGGCTGTACTTTCCAGATTTCCAGCAGTGCCTTCCTCGGTCAGGTGGCTAATGGGAGGTGCAGAGCCCCAAAGGGCACCTACATCCACATCTCGTGACCCCCAGTCCGAGCTGTCTCCTGGACATCTGCTCATTTTGCGTCCGGCAGTGAATAATCTCGTGGGGAGATGAGGCCGTGAGGCGTGCCGTCTGCCGGTAGACTGCTTTGGCCTTAGCGCCATTTTTCAGAGCTTGACTCAGGGTCCTGTCTCACAGGAGAAACATGCTTGATAAAATTGGAGTTTTATTTCCCCAAAGACGGCGCTGCACGGATAGTCCTTCCCTCTTTCATTTGTCATGTAAAGCCACCAGCAGCAGCCCCAAGCAGAAACGCTCCTGGAACCCGTGCGTGTGCTCTTTCCCTTCTTCCCAGCCTCCTCTGGGTACAGCTGCGTTCTGCTATTAGAGGGGGCGGTAATTCAGAGAGCGGGGGACTGTGGGCCTGTCTGGAGATGGAGACATTGAAGCCGCTCGCCTTGATCGAAGGTGCAGCCCTCTCCCCACCAGGGACTGTGATGTTCTCTCCTAAGAGGAGCTGAACACGGAGGAAGGGCTCCCCGCCCCTTTGACGCGGTCCCTCCAGTCCTTCTGTTTACGATGGAGTGATTTCTCGTTCTTTTTGTGTTATGTCTGGAGATCTGAAGTTGGAGGTTCAGCTGCAGAGGGTGCCAGCACCAGGTTATTTTATTCCAAATCCAGCCAAGAACCCAGCGTTCAAAGTCTGGCGGGCCCACTCGCTGAGGGAGGGAAGGTCACTTCCCCTTTCAGGTGCCTCCTTGATGCTGGGCTCCGTTCTCGATACTGGGCACATAGCATGGATTAAACAGAGTTGTGGGCACAAGTGAGCTTTGGCTCTATTGGGCAAAGGCAGATGGTCACCAAATGAATAAATAAATATATCAGATGGCCATAAGGACCAGTGAGGAAAAAGGGAAGCAGGGAGAAAGAGTGAGGTGCAAAGAGGGCAGGGGTCGGAGACAGTGTCCCCCCCAGTAGGATGGCATTAGAAATAAGAATTACCCCCCCGGGGCTGCAAAAACATCTTTTGGTCATTCTCCCCATGTTCCTGAGAGTCATCCCTCAGTGAATTCCCAGGAAAGCAAGCTGCATATCGAGGACTCCAGAAACCTGTGGCCAAGCAGGACACTTACAGAGACAGAGGACTTAGCTTTGGGGGGTGAGTCACTCTCTTTAACTATTTAGAGGACAGGCACTGCAGAGGGATCCCTGGTCACTGAGGGGCAGCCCTGAGAGGTTGAAAGAGCAACGCTGGAGAGAGTCACCCAGAGAAATTTTGGCTTGCTAGAAAGAAGCCACCGCATGAAGAATTAAGTGCCCCCTGCACCGGGAGTCTGGAGAGCTGCATTGTAGGCTTAGCTCTCCACCAGCCCCCGTACCACCTCCGCACTGCCCACCCCCACACTGCCCACCCCCACCTCCCAGACTTCATTTTCCTCACCTGTCAGCTGGAAACGTGGAAGATTTTTCTCTAGCTCTGACATTCTGTCCATCTGCAAGGGTGTAAGTGGTGCTCGAGAATGAATGGGTGACTCGGAAGGGAGTGACTTTCCTACTAGTGGTCCCCAAACAGGAACCAGAGCACAGACTTTTAGGGACAGTCGTTCATTTACTCGAAGAAGTTAATTTTCATGACATCCCTGTAGTGTTCCGGGCACCGTACTAGGTACTTGACATAAATTTTCATTTAATTCTCTTACCCATGCAAGGATAGTGTTTACACTTGAGTAAGTGGCAGTGAGAATTAAGTCACTTGCCCAAGATCACAGAGAGCCAGGAGCATAAGCCAGCCGTCCGGTTGCACAGAACATTGCCGGTACCCAAAGTGACAGTAACCGAACAGCCTCAAAGGGTTGACCCGTCCCTGTGCCTTCTGGTCATCCCTGTTCCTAACACCACTGGTTCTCTGATACTGAGGTTGTGAACATGTTCTTCTGATGAGAGATCAGATGACTTTTATCTCCTAGAAACACGATGTCATGATTATTTTCGACTTTTCTACTCCTGGAAGCCCAGAACTATACCTGCTGATAGTTGGGCTTGATCTTGCACTCAGGGCAGGCTAATAGCAACAAAGGGGCTAGAAGGTCCAAAACACCTAATACAGAGATAGGAACACGCCCCCACCCCGAGTATAAATCCCTTGGAATGTCCTTACCCTCAGAGTGGTACCCTCACATGAAGCCCATGCTTACCTGTCAGTGGCCACCACAGAAGCTAATTTAAAAAGTAAGTGGCTTCGCTCTTAACTTGCATCTTATCAGCTTTGGGAGAACTCTGAATAGTACATTCATCTCACAAGAATGACAGAGTGCCTCTTCCCTCCAGGGACTGTCCTGGGCACTCGGGATAGAGCAGTGAGCAGAGGGACACCTGTGCCTTCTAACTGACTCAGATACATAGCTTTGGTTTATAAAAAGTTTGGAAAAGTGGGGAAACAGAGGCATTGATAAATGGAATGCGTTTGATAGGTAACTTCCTACCAAAAAGGGTAAAGGAAAATAGAAAATGTGTGTGGGGAGAAACTGCAGACTGTAAGCATGTAACTCTGATGATCATATTTTTCCAGACAGAAGGGAGACTTGCAGTCTGGCAATGGTTTTTGTTTTCTTTGTAGTCTCTAAAATCGATTCCTATGAAAGCTTTGTCCAGAAGTATAAAGATAAAATCACATTCAGGAATACATTCTGTAACTCCTCTTTATTTAATAGATTGAAACCACATACAGTATGAAGCCCAGCAACATATTATTAACAAGAGGATCATATCGTGTTTACCGTGGGGTCTTGAATTCTGAGCTGGATATCTAGGCATGAGGAGGTGTTCGATAAATCTTGGGTGGCTCCGTGAATCAGTGTTCAGGTATCTATTGATACAGTGTTAGATATAATGTTAGGGTAACCATTACCCTAAAAAATCAAGCAGAGGCAAACACGTCGGTCAGGGAAGCACGGAAGGGGCAAAGGGAGAGCAGTGTTCGTTATTGGTGGCATTGGCAGATGGTGGCTGACACGCCTTTGGGACTGGAGGGAATCTTCAAATGAAACACTCAAGTAAAAACCATGTCTTTCCTTTCAACAGGGCGTTGTTGCTGGCGCGCGTTCCAAAGGAGAACACAAGCAGAAAGTCTTTTTAACCATCTCCTTTGGAGGTATCAAAATATTTGACGAGAAGACAGGGGTAAGTAAAAGAATCCCATGGCATTGTGAAATTGAATCCATTGACAGATGTGCCCTTAAAAGCCTCTACTCTCTGGGCAGGAATATCAAACAAGCATAAAAACACATAAAGCAACTGACAAACTTGATCAACTGTGATCGTCCATCAAAGGGACGCTCTTCCCTGACTTGGCCATAGTGTTTCTAACAGTGTGATTGTGATAAAAGTGTCACACAGGCCCGGGAATCTAACAGGAGATTGATGAGCTTTGAAGTGCAGTGGGTAACGTGACGGTTTAAGTTAAATTTCTTTGTGTGTTGGCAGCTTTAATGACATGCATCCTACAGGAAGACACATGAATGTCTTTTGACTTGGTCAAAGCCCCCAGACCTTCCTGAGTTTAGCCTTTGCCACTTTGCAATTGCTGTAATCAAAAAGAATGGCGTTTCCAATCTTAGAAAAGTCTGTCACTGCATGACCAGGAAATGTCAGGGCTGATGTGTTTGTTGAACCTGCCAAAGAAGTGGTTTGTGTTTTCATGAGCCCCCCCAGCAGCAATTAGCTCCCACCTTTTCTCCAGGGCTGCCCTATCATTGGTGGTCCTGTTCATTGATGATAAGGGAAAAACAGAAAAATGTTCTATGCTCTGTTTAGTCCAGAGAGCAGAGTCAGGTGGACGTGGTTTTTCCCTTTTATATATTGAGTGTTTTACAGCTTATAAAACACCTTTACATATATTACCTCCTTTGCACTTCCCAAGTTAATTTTCAAGCGTTGTATACACCAGCCTCAACCAGCCAAGTTACTCAACCTTAGTCATTTTGCATTATATTTTCTCTCCTTTGTTCTGACTCCTATTAGGATACCATACAGGTAGGAGGATGATAATTTAACAGTAAAAATGGGTTTTGAAGAAAAGCTTTTTCTGAATAATTAGTCATAGGATAGATATTTGTCTACCCAGATTCATTGCAGCATTAGTCACAGCAGCCAAAAGGCAGAAACTACCCAAGCATCCATCCACAGATGAGTGGATACACAAAATGTGGTGGCCTCATCCAATGGAATATTATTCAGCAGCAAAAAGGAAGGAAGTTCTGACACATGCTACTACACGAAGGAAACTTGAGAAGACATTATGCAAAGTGAAATAAGCCAGTTATAAAAAGGCAAATTCTGTTGGATTCCACTTCTGTGACATATCTAGATAAATGAAATTCAGAGACACAAAAAGTGCAACGGTGGTGGTGAGAGCCTGTGGGGAGCAGGGGCATGTGATGAAGAGTGAGGGTTTAGTGAGTACAGAGTTACTCCTTGGGAAGAAGAAAATGGCGCTCGTGGTGGATGGCTGGGGGCTGCTGCACAACGCTGTCCATACACTTTACACCCCTGAACTGCATGCCAAGAAATCTTAGAATGGGAAATTTTTAGTTATGTGAAGTTTACCACTATAAAAAAGAACTAGTGATGATAACTCCCCTTCATGAGGTACCTAGTGTCTACTACGTGCGTGTTAGTCATGTTACATACGTGATTCGGTTTTGCCCTCACAGCAGTCTTACGGGACAATAATGGTAATTATTATTTCATCAAGCGCATAGTATGTGCCAGGCGTTGTTGTGAACCCTTTGTAAGTACCAACTCTGTTAATCCTCATGACAGCCCTGTGAGGTAGATGGCGGTATCCTTTCCATTTTATAGCTGGAGATATGGAGGAGAGAAACATAGATGTAATTTATTGAAAGTAGGTGGTGGTTGGAGACAGGATTAGAATCCAGGTTAGTCTGGCCCGTGAGTCTTCTCACTTAACCTCGATACCTGTTATCTCTCAGGATAAGTGACTTTGCCAAAGGTCACCCAGCAAGTAGGAGGCAGAACTGGGGTTTGGCCTCCCGTTGGCCTGAGTCAGTAGGAGGGCAGTTGAGCTCTCTATTGTGGAGAAATGTAGGCCTACCTCAGAATGCCTTGGGAGAAGGGAGTTTAGAATGAGGGCATAAGCACAGGGAGTACAGGAGCTTGAATGCAACAAGATTAAGAGCCTAATGAATGCCTCTCCTGCCTTAATAAAAGTATAGTTTCTGAAACCAGGGAGTTTTTCCTTCTCTTGGGTAGACTCCAGTTTGGAGAGACTTGTGCTCAGTCTTGAACCTCACACTTGAAAAAGGACATAGGCAAATCAAAGAGTGTCCTGATGAGGAGGGCCAAGACACTTGGAGGACTAAAAACTATGTTGAACCAAGACTTCTCAGCACAGGTGTAGCCTCCTGAGCTCCCAGGTACACACAAGAGGCAGAGAGCTGTGGACTTGTAGAAACTGGTAGGATGTCATTGATCCCCTTAGCATCTTTACTGGGGGGAGACAAGTAATATGGATCAAGCCTAACCGGGAGATTTATATGCCCGAATACTGCATCATCATCTCTAGTCTACCTGCCACCGATAGCCGGTATAACCAGAGGCACAGGAGTGAGCTCGAATGTCGCAGACTTTATCTTGTCCAGGGGCCATGTTTTTGGGCATTGCTCTTGCATTATGTAACCCACCATTGGATAAGCTGTGCCCAGATCCTTAAAATCCCAATCACCAGATTTTAACTCATGAGGAGAGGTAGTTTATATTCTTGACCTAGAACTAAATCCTCAGTCAAGGGTGGCTAAACTGGCCCCAAAGAAAGATACCACCAAACTCTCCAATGCTATTTTTGGTTCTTCAACCAGACACAAAGGAGAACAACAGTAAAATCATTATTTCAGCTCAATGCCATTTGACTTTGTGGAAAAAAATGTCCGATCCCTGGTGAAGGATCAGGGAGAAGGCAGAGTCGGGTGTCTTCTGCTTGGCTTACTTCACTCCACTTCTGTATGATTCACATTAGGCCCTGGTAGCATCTGGCTTCTGCAGCCTGAGCTTGTTAATATGTCTCGACGCAAGTCTAGGGAAAGCTAGTAGAAGGGATTGAGTGTGTTAAAGCCTGGAACAGAGACAGCAGAGAGCAGGACACCCCCTATCCATAGTGGTCATCTCTCCACAAAGAGTTGTATAGTAGCGGAAGGAGCTGACTTGTTCTGTGTGACCCAACAAATAGAAGCAAGATTGGGTGATACAAGTTTCTTTGAAGCTGTGTCGGTTTATGAGGAGGAGGAATTGTCTGCCAGTTAGATGGACCACCTTCTGTGCTAGCGAGTTCCCCAGCACTTAGGAGTGTTCCGGTAGCAACCGTATGATGGGAAAATTGTGGAAGGAAGTCAAGTAGAGGATGAAGTATTGAACAAAGTCACATCGAAGTTGAATCCTGAGACTAGTTTTAAAATTCTGTTTCTTCCTTAAAGTCATCCCTGTTGATGTGCTTTATCTTCAGACAAATGGAGGTTTTTCAAACTCCACTGGAGATTAGTTTACTAAACCTTTGTTGTTGCCCAGCAGGAGACCAACTGAATTGTGCAGGGTAAGAGTTTAAGCGAAGTATTTTGTCCTACATATCAACGAAATGGAAAACTGGGTTTTTGTCATTTGGAATGACAAATTTTAGTTGTTTATCATAACTAAAGTATTCTCAAGCTTGACTGCATTTTTTTTCAAGCCAAAAAAAGAAACATTTGCAGAACGTGACAATAGCTAGAATTTTAAAATCCAAAAGCTGTCAAAAATGTTTTGATCCCAATTAAAGAGACCCTTTGCAGCAATTTACACCTTGTCTTGAATTTCAAAGGGTTCTTGATCCCAATCCTAACATGAGTAAATTCTGTTTTATTATTAGCATATTGCAGGGAATAAATCAATATTGAAAAGCTGTTCATATTTTCAGATAGCGAGGTATTGATAATGTGTCAAAGGGATCAGTGAGAATGCAGAAAATGTCATATATAAACTCATGGTTATTGGTAGTAGTAGGAGCTGTAGGAAATCAGGAATAGATGTGGTTTTCATATCAATGTTACTAGGTCCTCAAATCAGACCTGTGGGTACTAAGGCAGGAGTGAACTCATCTTCATTTTGCAGATAAAGAAACTGACTTGGCTGTAGACTCAAACCTTCCAATTTCAGATCTTCAGTCTTTCCAGGGAAACTTACTGACTTCTCTTCTCTCTTGATTTACAGTTTTCTTCCATAGAATTGGTATAATTTGCTGCCATAAAAAAATCATAAATATTGCGGGACCCTGACAATCAGTCTGTTTCCCAAGACAGAGGGCAGTAGTCTGAATCAACTTCTCAAGAGGCTGTAAGATCTTGTTGCCATAATCACGTGTAAATTTTGCTTGTTCATTGGGTTTAGCCCACCCTGATTTGAAACTACTGTATGTACCATCTGAAGTACATTACGGCAGTTCTGTGAAGTAGGTGCTCTTATTATTACCATTTTATAGTTGAGGAAAGTGAAATCCAAATTAAGTCCCACAATAGATTAAGTAGCAAGAGCTGAGATCCAACCCCAGGCAGTCTGGTCCAGGAGCCGTGATGCTAGTAAGACAGCACTAATAATAACATACCTTTCTTAGTCTGTTCGGGCTTCTCTAACAAAAATGCCATAAAGGAGACGGCTCATAAATAACAGGTATTTCTTTCTCACACTTCTGGAGGTGGGGAGTCAGATATCATGGCCCCGGCAAATTCACTGTCTGGGGAGAGAGCCCACTTCCTCATAGCTGATGCCTTTTTGCTGCATGTCCACACATGGTGGAAGGGGTCAGGATGCTTTCTAGAGCCTCTATTATCAGGACCCTAATCCCATTCAAAAAGGGTTCCACTCTCAGGACCTAATTACCTCCCAAAGGTCCCACCTCCTACTACCATCTCCTTGAGGGCTAGAATTTCAACATATGAATTTGGAGTGGGGAGGACATAAACATTCAGACCATAGCAATACCAAATTTTATAAATGATGTGCTTTTAAATATGTTAGAGCAGATTCAGTATTCTGTTTTATTGTCACCATTATTCATTTTCATGCTGATGACCTTTCCTGAGGGAAGGTGCAAAGAGTGGAGTTAGTACTGAAACTGTCTTGTGGATGGAACGTTGGCTGTGTAACCCATATGTGCTTAGGCAAGAGCAGATCGGATGCCTCTTCTATGCCACGTGATGCTCTGTTTCCTGGGGATTCAAAGATGAATTAGACTTGGTCCTTGCCCCTGAGCCTTTCATAGTCTGGTTTCACCAGACTTACAAATGGAACTGACAATTGCTAAAACCCAGGTGTGAATGGAGTTGTCAGGACTCAGGGGATCAAGACTAAGCTTTGCCTAGAATATTCAGGAATTTTTCACAGGAAAGGGCACACTGACATAGCAGTGGAGGAGTGAGCTAGAGAGGACCAGATAAGCAAGTCAGGAAAGAAAAATCGATATTTCAAAATGCACAGAGGTCTTAAAGAGAAAGCTACATGTGTTCATTCTTCTCTGCAAAAAGTATTAATGAGCACTTCTATAAACATGCAGATGAGCGAGGCCATATCTTTTTGTTCATCACCGTAGGCTATCTAGTTAGCACAATGACTCCCACATAGTAGGTGCTCAGTAATACTGCACAAAAATTAAATTGACTTAGTGATTAAGAACCAGCAAATGTACAAAGAAAAACTAGGGCATAGCAGGGGAGAGGTGGAGAGCGACCCAGGATTGAATATTGTCTCTCGTCATAGAGGGCTAATGATAACTTAAATGCAATGGTTGCACTTCAATCTCAGGGCTGATTTAATAATGTACTCTTCAGTGAAAACCAGATGTTACTTGTATCTCATCAAAAACAGGACTGTTCTTCCTTCAGTTCAAACTGGATGTTTTGAGTGGGGCTTAGGGAGAGCAGTTCAGGAAGAGGAAGGGAAAGTGGCCCTGGGGAAGGGGACAGGGAAGAAGAGGAAAGGGCTATAGAGCAGAGTGCTGGGATCTGGGAGTCTATGGGGCATCCCCGTCATGCAGGGAGCCCCTGAAACACTACACAGAACTCTCACAGGACTACTTATGAACTAGCCTGTAAGCTTCACGGCATGGTTTCCCACATGCTCGTGTGTGTCCTGTCTCATTGGACGCCAACCAGTTCTGGAAGGTTTGATTGCTGCCTCTTACAGATGAGTCTACTAAAGGTACAGGGAGGATAAGTGGCTTTCCCAAGGCTATTATGCGTAGCTATTATGTGTAGGAATTTATTTCAAATTCACATTTTGCAGCACCTGAGCTCATTTTCCTTCTCCTACTCCGGAGATTCTCCACTTCATTGGTTCTTATCCTGTACTGGGTGTTTTGGAACTTTATGTAGGCATTATGTGGTTACGGTTTTTGGGGAAGAGGGTCCTAATGCAGGAATTTAGTAGGGACAAAGATGCTAGACATCCTACAGAGTATAGGATGGTCACACACAACAGAAATGTTTCCTGTGCTATATGACTTTCAGATGTCTTACTAGACATCCATGTAGATAAAAAACCTATTTATAATGAACTGGATCTAAAATCTAACTCTGCATATAAGCAAAGTATATCCATAGGACTGAACTTTCCAGAAATGCAACTGAACTACAAGAAGGGAGTACTTTGTTTTATTGGATCCCCATCAAGAGCTGTTCTTCGTTTTGGGAAACCATACCACGTGATGCTCTTCACGTCTGAGTCACCAACATGGCGCTGGTGTCCCAGTTTCATGGTACCTGTCATGTTCACTATAACTCGACTCATTTGGCCCTTCCTTAAAAATGTCAGATATAGGGAAAAGAGCACCTGCATATTGAATTGAATATCAGACCAAAGGGTTTTGGTTGAACCATGTGTGTTGTAGCTCAGATTCTATTCAACGTACAGAGAAGTCGGTACAGGGACTATAAGGCCACCCTCAGTTCTTAAGATGCCTTTGTGCTAATCAGGAACAGGTCCTTTCTTTAAAACTCATTGCCATTTTCTGGTAAATTGTTACAATAAGTATGTACATTTTTGATGACTATAGCGTGTCTCATTCCCCTGGAAGCTGTGCAGTGTACACCCTGCCCAGCTGGACCTGGTAGATCTCGGCGTATCATCAGTGGATGAGCAGAATGCTGGGGTTACCTACCACATCTTGCCATTCCCTGTGCAAACCAGGCACTGCCCAGCTTTTGTGATTTTTCTCAAGGCAGCCCCTGCACTCTGAATGTCCTTTGCCTTGTTTCACACAGTAAATATCTCATTTTTCAAGGGCTTGTAATGTCAACAGTAATACCAACAGCAGTACAACACACTTAAATTTATCAAGACCTTTCTCTGGGCAAAGTGCTTCCTTCAACCAAGTGCTTTACACATTTCCTCCCGCATGCAGGATTCATATCGAGTCTGTCAAAATCCACGGCCCACACTCCTTGCCAGTATGGTGTAGGCACCAGAGTGTGGATGGAGTGGAGGGAACATGGATTCGAGATCCAAACTATCCTGGATCTACTCTTGCCCAGTAGTGTGATTGTAAGACAATTTTTCTTAAGGACATTGTGCCTCTTTTAGTCATCTGTAAGATGGGAATAATAAAAGTACCTATGTCTTAGGGTTGGTGCAAGATTAAATGAGGATTTAATTTAATCCCACAAGATTTAGAGTAGTGCTTGATATATACAAAGATCTAGATGTTAAATAATATCATGTCATTACCTATAGTGTGCCTTCTTTGGTACAGACCTTCTTATGTCCTCTAAGCAGAATGAAGAAATCCTTTTGTAATGTTCCTACAGCACACTCTGCTCTCCTTCCTCGTAGCAGACCATCACGCTCCCATCTGACAACACGCTCCACGAGGTGCCTGGTGCCTTGACTAGCCCTTGCTCTATCTGCAGGGTCTCGCATAGGCCCTAGCATGTGACAGAAATGCTAGTTGGCCACTGAAGGAAAGAGGAGGAAAGGCAATCAGGGAGGAGCAAAACAAAGAAGAAGGAAGGAAGGAACAAGGAAATAATGAATAAGTCAACTTACAATGAAATGCAAATCACCTGGGCCAGATCTTGGAGCCAAAGCTGCTCATTTTGCCACGCAGGCCGTGAGTCCAGGAAAGAACAATGTACGTGGTTCAGAGTGAACCCAGTCCTGGGATGTCCTGGATGGGAGGCCCCGTGCGCAGTGACTAACGTACTCATTTGCACTTGAAGAAACCTAGAACCTCAAGAGAAGTGATGCCTGACACCCCCCTCCCCCGCAAATCACATGCGAGGCACACAGATTTGAACACCCCTCGGGGCTCCCCTGAGTCACTCTGATGCTCACAAACAGGAAGTAGGAAGTGTTCGCTTCCCTCCCTCCACTTCCTTTATTTTGTCTTTCTCTCCTCTATACCGTGTCCATGCTCTCTGCTCCCTCGATCAGTGTTCAGGCTCCCGCGTGCCTGACAGCAGCCCCAGATCCATTTTAATATCAAAGAGACTGAACATCTAAGGGGGGATAATTGGATCTCTGTATGTTTAGCTTCTTGTTGGATGATATTGGATTTTAATTTATCACAATAAAGAATCAATTTATAGCTCAAAACCAACATATTTTTGGAAACTGGTACAATGAGGAAGCTGCCTCCGGAAGATCATTTTGGCAGGATCTTGTAATTCGTGACAGGGGGGAAAGGATGTCCCTATCACCCTGGAAAGTGAGACCGTGAATGTTTCCAAGCAGATCTGGTAAATTCAGAAATGTAATATCTTTCCCTTAATGAATCATTTTTATCAATTTTGGTCTTTAAGGAGGTAAAGAGGTAGCATTTTCTTTGCTAGCTCCTTTTACATGCTTGGTCTCATTTCTTTCTATCCCCTAAGGACTCCACTAAAGAATATTACTAGCATTAAACAGATGCAGAAACTGAGACCCAGAGAGGTGAAGGGACTTGCACAAGGCCAAATATCAAACCAGTTGCAGAGCCGGGGACGGCCCCCAGCATGGCACAGTGGCCAGGCCCACATTCTTTCCAGTTCCTGGTGGTGGTATCTCAGCCCTTCAAGGGTAAAGTGGCCGTTCCTTGCTCTCCAGCGGGGAAGTCAAACTGTGTCTAGGGTTCTCATCATGCAGACCGGCCCTGTGACTGAAGGTTCATCAGCTACACTTTGGGCTTCTGAAGGGGGGAGGGTGTGTGAGCCACTGGTCTCAAAGCTGCAGAGCCTACATGCGCAGGGTGACCTTGGGTGTGGCTCATCTGCTTGCTCCCTGGGACTCTGTTTCCTCAGCTGATGGTCATTCCACAGAATTGTTATTATTAAAGGTCCAGAGAGCAAACATGGTGGGTCGCGTGGGCTCTGGCAACTATTTCATTCCGCCTTTGTACCGTGAAAGCCACCTCACCCAACATGTAAACAAATGATTTTGGCTGCGTTCCGATAAAACTTTGTCAAAATAAGTATCTAGTTCATGAGCCGTACTTTGCTGGCTCTGTTCTGGCTGATTACTAAGGAGTCTTCTTACTTTCTCATTCTGGCACTCGGATGAGCCCAGTGGGAGGGCAGGTTGAATACCAGCTGAAGACCTCAGGTGCTTCCTCTCTCTCAGCCCTTTGTTCACTGTTCTTTCATGGCTGACTTTTGGGATGAATGCAGAAGTGGGTTTTGTTTTGTTTTGTTTTGTTTTGTTTTATAAACTTTGAAGATAAGTATTCAGCTTTGAGGAATTGTATTACTTATTGCTACCATTTGTTGAGCACTAATTGCCAGACACTGTGAAGTGCTTCCCATATATTTTTCTCATTGAATTCTTGCAGTCCATCTGTTAGTTATATAGTATTAGCCTCACTTTACAGAGGAGGTGACTAGGATTCAGAGAGGTTAGGTCACTTAACAGGACTGCTGTGAAGTTTTCATCAATTTCTTCATTTTTTTTTTTTGGTCAATTTCTTCATATTCATTGAGTACGTACTATGTGCTCAATGGGATATGCATACATGGGTGAATAAAAGGAAGGTCCCTACCTCTTAGAGTTTACATTCTAATGTGGGGAGACAGCAAACAGTAGCCACACATCAATCCCATCCTCTGTTGGAGGGGTAGTCAGTGCTAAGGAAAAGGAAAAAGTAAAGCAAGGTCAGGGCAGTTCTCCACTGTACTTTCTTTGTCCTTGCAAAGGGGCCTGTGACATATGTGCGTTGTAAATCACAAATATTAACGTGCTCTGGGAGCTTCCTGTAGTTTTAAGGGTCAGCTGAGTAATGGGGAAAGACACTTCTGAAAATTCTCATGCAAATTCCGGAGGCCCTTAGACTTGATAAATCAGAGCCAATGGTTTTCTGTGGGATCTGCTGTTGATTGTTGTTCTCTCTCACACATTGCTTTTGAATTTTAATTTAAAACATGTTTCCGCGACTCTGTCATGGTTACTTAATAGTTACTTCTCTTTTTACGAAGATGCTCCTTGCCAGAGCCGTTTGTATCAAAATGGTGAGACTACAAGTAGGTGCAGCAGTGATGGGATGGTTCTTTATGCTTCTCTGGAGTCCTAACCAGTGGTGGCCTGACATGGGGCAGCATTGGTAGTTCTGGGTACAGGAAAGGAATGTGTGTCCTCGAAAGTGAGAGTCCGGGTCAAGGTGAGAGCCTGGTCAAGCCCGCCTCTCGGGGGGAGGGGGATGTGCTGGGGAGAACATGTGAACTAGATGACTAGTGACGTGGAAGGAGCCCTGGCTTTGCTGGGAAGGCCTGGATTTGAAGGGTCACTCAGTTAGAGAAGCTCAGGTTGAACTGTAACCAAAGAAACAACAGAAACAACAATGGTGATCCAAAGAAGGCTAACACTGTTGTCCTGGATGTTCTTGTAGGCGCTTTCCGTACATCTCATTTCATACCTTTATAAAGCAGTGACTCTCTTAGCAGCACAGTGTTCTCCTTTGGAGTCTGAAAGCAGTCATTAACTAGCCGGTCTTAACAGCCAGCCTGCAAAATAGAGGTATTGCCTCTTGTTTGTAAAAGATGACACACAGGTGCGGAAAGGTGCGGTGTGTTGCCGCGCTGTCCCTCAGATAGTAAAAGGCGTTATGTGACGCCATCCCGGCTTGTCGGCCAAAATACGGAAACTGGTGTGTGAGTGTGAACAGTCTCCTACGGATGGCTAGCTGATCCCTTGAACAAAGTGCTTCAACGTTCGATGATATCCTGGTTTCTTTTTCATCACTTATGCTACAGTTACTGATCGTGTGTGTAGCATTAATGAAGTGTGTTTTTATATCTTACAGTCACTACTTTCTTGCACCTTTCCCCACTTTTCTATGCACGGGGAGCAACCATGCTAAGCTGGGAAGGCATTTGCATTCCCTGATTACTTCCAGATGCGAGAAGTGGGACGAATGAGAATTTTAAATGAAGAAACAAACAAAAACGCTAGACTGAGTCATTTGAAGGCAGGACCCATGGTTTGGCCATTCTTGTATCAGCTGTCTCATGGCATGTAGTAAGCTCCCAGTAGGTATGTACACAATCGCACTAAATTCCCCATTGTGAAGTCAGACAGCCTGTGATTCACCTGCTTGTCTCGCTGTGTCCGTCTAAAACCGTTAGCCGTTGTGGGTGGTCTTTAAATTCTATCAGCAGTTATCTAGCGGAGACAGAAAATGGGCGCTCCGTCTGCTCTGGTGGTGGGCTTCAGTGATAGAATACATTTCACTCAGGCCACGTCTGTCCTTCCTAGGGCTCCTCAAATTTCTAGATGAGTAAGAGGTTACATGAAAGGTGTTAAAAGTTGCACGTAAGGTACTAAATCTCACCTTCTGGTGTTAGTAGTGACCTTCATGCATAGGTGCCTCGTTTCCCCCATCTTTCTTTCTCTTTCCCCTGATCTAGTATACCTTTATCTTGCTCATCCCTGTTCTCCAGTGCTCATATGTATGTAAATAAGTCCCTTTTTTTTCTATTAACATATGCATTTTCCAAGGACATTATCAAGTATCAACACTGTAGAAGGTATAAAGTATAGCCTGCTATAAAAGAAGTAAAATACACCTGAGGGGAAGGTAGGATCTAATTGGCGGGAAGGAAAGGAACAAACACTTATTGATCACCTACTGTGTGTCTAGCCCTATACTAATATTATAATACGGGTTCCTGGGGGACAGCAACTCTTGCCTTCTTCTGCCCATCCTGTGTCCTGCCAAAGCAGAGAGTCCTCCCCAAGGGAGGGAGTCCCTTCAAGGACCTGTGGGGTCTGCACCTCAAAATTTTGATGCCAGGCACCCTGGGTCCTGGTGTATGTGCAAGCGTGTTGCTCCAAAGGTTGAGAGAGAGAAGGTTAGCCTAGCAGAAGTGGGAGGTGATGAGGGAGTGCTGTGAGGGCGTCTGTTGTGCTGGGTAAATTACACACACCGTCTCACCCAGTCCTCAGATTCATGCCATGTTACTAACCCCATTCTGCTGGCTGCGGAGCCATGAACACCAGGGGTCGGGAAGGACAAAGGTGTGCTCTAGGCACTGAAGACAGGGGCCAGTGACTCCACGGTTCTGACTTGAGCCCGGGGCCTCACAGTCTGTCCGATGGCCCCACATCAGACCCAGTATGCAGCCATTTCCACCGTATGCAGCTCCCATCCTATGGCTTCACCCAAACATTCTCTGGGGATCCCACCGGCACTCATCCTCCTCCAGCTGCCTCCGTCCAATAACTCAGGGATTCGCCTGCCAGAACGGATTTGACTTCTTAAACTATTTAGAAAATCAGATTGCAGATCTTCAAGAAATTACCAGGGAAGCATGGCCTCAATATTTAAATACAATATGCCTGCACCTCCAGAGACAGAGGTCTGAATTTTTCATGATGTCTAAGAGATACACAGACTATTTTGAAATTATGTATCTAAAAAATTCGAAGATAAAGATGGCACTGGCAATTGTCTAAACTCAAGACAGTCACAGCTGCACCTTGGGAGGGAAGACACTTCCTCTCCTCCGTAAATGGGTCCAAGGAGGGAGCCTGAGACTGTGAGGCGTGCAGATGCACCACCTCGTGACCGCCGTCTGATACGTTTCACCCATGGGCATGGATGCCGTGGTCGTTGACAGGGCCTGATCCTTACTTGTATTTAATGCCTCCTCTACTTAGAAAAACAACATTTATTTATCGGGGAAAATTTACGAAATACAGAAAAGCTGCAGAGAAGAAAATACAAAAATGATCTGAAGTGCCACTGCTTAGAAACAAACCCAGGCAATATTTTGGTGCCTGTACTGCCAGTCTTTTTACGCAAATACAACTTTTTTTCAAACCAAAATTATCCTGTACATGCTGCTTTGTAACCTCCTTTTTTGCTTATGTATGTCTTCTCTTTCATCAACTATTTCTCTAACATTCTCAGTCACTGTAAAGCATTCTAGCATATGTGTGCAATGTAATTTAATAAGCCCCATCTTGTTAGTGTCTGCATCTTTGGGCATGTCTTTTTATATACATCTGTGAGGATTTCCTTTAGTTAAACTTCAGAATCACTGGCTCAACATATATGTATATTTTTAAGGCTTTTTTTTTTTTTTGGTCAAATTATGTTTTAGAAAGTTGTACTGCCAGATGTACAAACACTGATTGTTTCACTACATATTTTGAGCATGTTGTCATTTATTTTATTTTTCGAAGTTTTTAAAATTTATTTATTTGAGAGAAAGGAAGAGAGCACAAGCAGGGAGCAGAGGGGAGAGGGAGAGGGAGAAGCAGATTCCCTGCTGAACAGAGAGCCTGACTCATGACTGGATCCCAGACCCTGGGATCATGACCTGAGCCGAAGGCAGACGCTTAAGCAACTAAGCCACCCAGGGGTTCCTCATTTATTTTAAAATAGAAATTTTTAAGCTTTTTGATATTAAACTTTAGATGGAATATCTTCGTCTTGATTTCATTACCCTCTCCGAAGAGTCTTCACAGGGCAGCAATGTAATTGGAGAGACTATATTTTATACTGATGAGACTAATAGTCCTTTGGCTTTACCTGCAAATCCGAATGATGCCGAAGGGCCTTGAGAGTTGGCTGAAATTGGATTTCTTATTGGGGTTGGCTTATCAGTTCTCAAACTATTAACTCTCTGGACCACAATTATGCCCTTGGTCCTACACTTCCTCTGGCCTATGTACAGGGCAATATTATCAATTCCCCATGTATGCATAAGTGTCACCAAAAGGAGAAAACTTGACAGTCTTGACAATTATAATTTAAGATTTCTGATCTTTGACTTTTAAGCAGAATAAAAAATATATATATATTTATTCATATATATTATATATATATTATATAATATATATATATTAATATAATATATATATTCATCCCTACCCATAAAGCTCTGCAGCCTTGGGCAAGTCTTTTCACCACTGTGAGCCTAAGTGTCCTTCACCCTGAGATGAAGATGGGGATGACTTTGGCCTTCTTCAGAAGTCTGTGGGAATAATTCAGGGAAAGCAAATGCATGTTAAAGCTCTTTACAAATGAGCGCTCCTTGATGACATGCACTATTTTTGTTCCAGGAGTAGAATAAAGTTGGCATTCAGCAAATGTTTATAAGTGCACAAACTCCTCCTTGGTGTTCTTCATTCTAATAATGTGTGTAATTTATGGAGAACGGGTTTATGGAGCTCCGGAATACAGCCTCGGCCTGTCCAAATTCAGAATTAGTGGGATCTGAAATAATGAGATTTTCCGTCGGCTTCCTTCAGGGTGGCTCCACTACCCCCACGGCGCTCATCAGTTGGGTTTCCTGCCCATAGTGCTTATATCCCTGCCACTCAGATGAGGTCCTAGAGAACCGAGTGTGCTTTGTACCTCTTGGGGCCATTTCTCTAGCTCCAGAGAACTTTCTGCACAAATCTGCCTTTGCTTTTATCTCTTTTTATGGAACTATGTGAATATCATCAGGAGAGTTAAAGTTAACTATTCCATCGTGTCTAAAATTCCATCCTTAAAAACCAGAACTTCCATCGACACCTTGGAGAAGTCATTAGTTGTTCTTTTCCTGATATCCTCATCTGTAAAAAGTAAATTCTCCTATCAAACATTTACCACAGACGCACTGTGTCCCAGGGACTGGGACACCGAGATGGATCAGAGAAATGCCCTTCCTCCTCAGGACTCATGATCTAGCAGCTGAGGAAACAACCAGTTAGATGACAGTGTGATAAGGTCACGGTGTAGTCGCCTCACTTCACGTTCATACACGTGCGCTTCTGTCTTAATGCCCTGAAAAGGAAAGCAAACAGAATCATTCTACTTAAGTGAGCAGATGATATTTAATCGATCCATGCTGGGAGTGTTGGTGAAATAGAGATATAAGGTAGAGATACTGAGCAAAGACCAGCATCACAGAAGCGATCATTGGTGGGGAGTAAACTCCGCTCAGCCTGGCATCCCGCTGGCTCCCACAACCAAAGGGGGGAACCACTGTCCATTCATACTGTACCTGTCTTTCTTGGCCTTCGCATGTAGTGTGTTTTGGTTTTATTGTGTTTTTCTGCCTAGAACTTTCTTCCCCTGCCTCCCTCCAACCCACTCACTGTTTGCCCCTTCCTTTATTTGGCTGACTCCAGTTTATCGTGTAGGCCACTCTGCTCAGGTGCCTTTTTTTCAGAAATTTCTCCATAGCCTACCACCTAGGCTAGATAGCATTTGTCTGTACTTTCAGGCATCAGCCACTGGTAATAATTATTAAAATGTGTTTTACAAAAGGTAGAAAAAGCCCAAGTGTCCATCAGTGAATGAATGGGTTAACAAAATATGTCCTATCCATACAGTGGAATGTTATTCAGTGTTAAAAAGGGAAGGAGATTCTGAAACAAGCTACGAAGTGGATGAACCTTGAAGATATTATGCCAAGTGAAATAAGCCAGTCACAAAAGGACAAATACTGTATAATCCCTCTTATATGAGGTTCCTAGAGTAGTCACATTCATAGAGCAAATAGCACAGTGGTTGCCAGGAGCTGGGGTGGGGGATGGGGAGCGCATGCCAATAAGTACAGAGTTTCAGGGCACCTGGGTGGCTCAGTCAGTTAAGCATCTGCCTTTGGTTCAGGTCATGATCCCAGGGTCTTGGGATGGAGCCCCACGTCAGGCTTCCTACTCAGCAGGGAGCCTGCTTCTCCCTTTCCCTCTACCCCTCCCCTCTGCTCGTGCTCTCTCTCTCTAGTAAATAAATGAAATCTTAAAAAAAAGAAATAAGTAGAGTTGCAGTTGGGGACGATGAAAAAGTTGTACAACAGTATGAATGTTCTTAATGCCACTGACCTGTACACTTACAAATGGTTCAAGTGGTAATTTTTATGTTATGTATATTTTATAACAATGAAAAAATATGTTATAATTGGGTGTGTTGTGACAGTATGCCTTCCAGTACCTTATGCTCCCTTGAGAGCAGAAGCCAGGGGTTTTCATCACTGTGTTCTCAGTGCTAAGCCAACACCTCGTAGATAGTAGGTACTCACTTAAAAAAAGTTGAATGAGGGGTGCCTGAGTGGCTCAGTTGGTTGAGCGTCTGACTCTTGGTTTCTGCTGAGGTCATGATCTCAGGGTCATGAGATGGAGTCCCACGTGGGGCTCTGGGCTCAGCGGGGAGTCTGCTTCTCTCCCTCTGTCCCTCCCCCTGCTTGCACTCTCTCTGTCAAGTAAATAAATCTTTAAAAAAAAATCGAATGAGTAAATGTAGAAGTTGTCTATTATTAGGATATCAGACTAACTCACCCTAATTTTATAGATAGGAGAACTCAAAGGGAAGTGCTGAGCTTACTAGGACCACACAGCTCGTAGCCATCCATGTCAGGACTGAGACCCAGATGCTGTTGAGCCCAGTCCAAAAACATCCTTCCCTTCATGCCAGCCCTTATTTGCCATCTGTGTCTACACACAGTCGATAGGACCAGGGAAGATAGATGCAGATACATGAATCTGAAATGCCACGTCTTCGATCAAAAATGATGGTAGACGGCTGAAAAGAGGGTAAAAGAGGAAGAGGAGAAAAAGAGCCCGTAGAAGGTTTCCCTGGGATACAGTCACTTTTCATTTACTCTTTACTTTTTCTAATCTCTTGCCATGTAACCACAAGAATTGGAATGGGGAGATTGATTGAGTAATCAGTTGTTTCCCAAGGGCCATACCAGAATCCCAGCCTCTTTGGTAATTTAACCTGGAACAGGGTTTTGCTGGAGGGAAGAGCCCACACGATTGGGGATGGACAAGATGATTTAATGGGCCTCTTCCTGCCCTAATTGCTAATCCTCCTTGTGGGAACCCCTTTTCTCGTGCTGCATTAAAGACTCCATTAATTTGTTTATATATAAATTCAAGCTTCTTCAGTTCTGTCACACTTCTAAGAGGCTCCCCTTCAAGAGTCCCTGGCTTGTACCACCCATTAGGATTTACTGATAAGAAAGATGCCTTATACATTTTATTACCTTGTCTATGGAGTACATGTAACAACTATAAAGTACATTCATGTATGGTATGAATAACTGTCAGGGTAATTGATAAAGTAGTCTGTAATAAAGGTAGCCAGAACGGCATTCCTAGATGCTGAGGTCTCTAAGTGCTCAAGAGGAGGAGGGAGAGGCACTAAATAAATCCAGCCTTTCAGAATCTGCTGGCGTTCAAAAAAAAAAAAAAATAGCCAACCAGAATCCTTGGGCCTGCATTTCACTGTCAAGTGTAATTATTTTATGTCGCAGTTCATATCTGCTGACACATTGGAATCAACTCAAATAAAGGAATGTCATAAATCCAGCACTGTTTGGATTAAACATGTGTTGGCCCACTTGTTGGTGCGGGAAGAGGTCTAGGAGGAGGCTATCCCTGAGTGTAAATAGTTTAAGAGAATCAAAAGGCTTCTTCTTTGTGCCAACTCCCTATTCGTACTCAATGCTATCTTCGAAACCAGACTGTGTGGGAGGTATTTCCAGCTTCGTCCTCTGGGCCGTGCCATTTAACTTCTCTAGAAGTTGTTCTAGATGATTCCTTTGGAAATGGAAGTAATGATAACCACGTTCAGAAACCTCACAGATCTGCTGAGAGGATTAAATGAGGCAATGCACGTACGGTGCCTAGAACAGTGCCTGGCACACAGTACGCGCTCCAAGGCATGAGCTGACCTTAGCATTTTCACCTGACAGATAAACCCGTCACAGCGAGATGAAGAAACTTGCCCAAGGTGACCAATGAAAGAGTTGAACCGGGGTCTTTTTCATTCCAGAGTCTAAATTCATTCTCAACTTGCTGCCCGTCTGCTGCATGGTTTCTGTGTTAACATCACGCATTGGTCCTTGTTCTGACTTTTGAGCCTGGAAGGAGGGAGTTTTGTCTTTTCTACAGATGTACTGGTCCCCGTGCTGAGGGAGGGAGTGGTGCAACCTTCCTTGGTAGAATCTTCCATCTCCAACTGGGATCTGTTAGTACCTGAGTACATGTTGCGTCTTGTCCAAATGTGAACTAGTGTGGCCCCTTTGGACTTCCATTCTTTTTTGCCGTATGATCTCTGTAACGCCCCTCACCCTTAAATATCTTTTGGTATCTTTATAGTAACTCCACACTCCTACTAGAGAGCCTGCTTGATGACTAACCATTGCTGACCTCAGACATGGACGTGGATTTTTCTTCTAAGCTGTTTTGCAGTGAGACTGGGCTCGTTAGCTGGAGGAAAGTGCTAGAGAAGGAGTCAGATCCAGGGTAGAGGTCTTTACCTCTCTGCCTGTGTGCCTTTGCTTCTGTGTCCAGGATCACAAGGTAAATGGCAGCTCTGTCTCTGACTGGCTGAGTGTTTCCCCCACTGTGCCAGGCTGGATTCTCAGCCTGGATTTCGGATCCACCAAGCCAGCAGAGGTGCCCGTCCCAGAGTGACGCACTGAGAACACGGCAGGACTGACTCCTCACCCCCTTGCCCTAAGCCATCTTGAGAATCCTGCCGTCTTCATGAGGCGTTTGTCACTAGCGCTGCAAGGGAAGCGGACTTCAGCATTTGAGACAGAACTTCAGGGTGAAGACACAAATAAAGCAGCGTAGAAACAGAACCAGGCTTGGACCCAGTGAAGAGTCAGTGGGGAAAATTCAAGTTCGGTGCCGGCTCTGCTCGTGAGCTGTACGGCCTTGCCAGATAATACAAAGGCTCTGGAGCTCAGTGTTCTTAATTTGTTAAGCACTGATCTGTACTGTGCTGCACAGAGGATTTGGATTAGACTGTGCATGTCAGAGGGCCCTTGGAAGCTGCAGCAGGCCCCGCAAAATGTTAACAGCCACACAGGTGGAGAGAGAGCGGCCTTAGGAACCAAAGGTAGAAATTCCTGGTACAGCTCTACAACTGACCGGCTGTGTGATCTTGGACCCGGACCCTCTCTCAGCCTCATTTTTTGCATCTGTGAAATTGGCAAAATCCTCTTAAGACTCCGCACCTGTTTCACAGAGTGGGCCTCAGGCTCCGATATGCTGTCCGTACACATGTTTGTGTAAAAACTGAACTCTATGCACTCTGCAAATGTTAGCCACCATCTTTATGACCGGGATGGCCAAGCAGCGGAATAGCTCATCTTTGTCCCTATAAGTCCAAAGAGCACCTTTGTAAATGCACCACATTTTCCCAGGGATAAACCCTTACTTTTCACTGCACAATTTCCAGCTGTCTCAGCCACAGGGATCTTCTCACCTATTCCATTCCTTAATTGGAGAGGGAGAATAGAGAGGAAACAGAAGTCAAAGCCAGGAATCATTGGGCTTTTTCCACACGGGTAGGAATTATGAGAACTCTGGTTGTCTTCGCCTCTCATTTTCCTGTCTGCTGGACAAGGTTTGCACAGTGCTGGGATGAAGTAACTAAGGTCTCTATTCAGGATAAATGCTAGTTCTGCTTTGTACCGAAAGATAGATGCCAGGACATAAAAAGAATTCTCTCCATGGTGTCCCTTTTAATTCATAGCAGTTATAGAGAGCTGTAAAAAGCCATCTAATTACTTCTTCTTGCTGTATATTTCAGAGATTACAGGTATCTTAGTAGATTCAAGGCAAGTCTGGTATTAAAGGCACTGGGCTATAATCTTTCTTTTTTCTTTTTTTTTTTAACCCCCCCTTTGTAACCATCACTTGGATCTGTGGGAGAGAATATTGGCCCCAGAAACCGTTTCCACCCTTGGGCTCCCTTTATCCTTGTATAAGTGGGTGAGACACTGAGGTGTCCCCTCTGCTTCTATCGGCATCCCTTCAGCCACTTGTAAAATGAGGGCAATTCCTGGAATAGCTTCTAGAGAAGCATGTCATTCATGTAGGCGGTGTGACTGAAGGAGCCTGTGAGCCTGTCTTCCGAGCTACCTGTGTACCAGTGCCCGACACTCCCAGGTGAGACTGTATCCCTGAGCAGCTCTGGACATAGTCTGCTGAGCTGTGGGAACAGTAGTTGCACATATCCTGGGCGTGTTCAGGATTCATTAGATGTGGGTGGAGTGAGGGGGAAAGAGCTAGAATCCTGTGGAACAGCTGAGCTCTGGAGGCAGGAAGTACTGTTTCTGTCACCTTTTTCCTCCTGAACAAAGCTCCCCATGGCCTATCGAAGTCCCCTCCTTTGCTTGATAATCAAGGTCTTTAAAGAGAGGCTCCAACGCAGTCCCAATTCAGATCCCTTCCTTACAAACACCTTAGCCCTTTGGGACATGCCCATGCCCTCATCACCCAAAGCAATACCAGGCTTTCCACAATCGGGCTCCATTCATTTTTAAGAGCCCCGCTCAGAGAAGACCCCTAGCGCACATGGCCTTCCCTCCCCACCCTGACAGAAAGCCCTGTCTTTCCTTCCTAAAGACCCAAGAAGCTTCAGGTGCTCCTTCTAGGACCGTGCTGTCCAAGAGAGTAGCCTTTAGCACATGTGGCTATTTAGACTTAAATTTAAATTCGTTAAAATTTAAGAGCTCAGTTCCTCAGTCACACCAGGCACATGTCAAGTGCTCAAAAACCACTTGTGGCTAGTGACTACCTATGAAATAAGACACACACACACACACACACACACACACACACGGATGGAGAGGTAGATACAGATATGGATGGGTCTCTGCCCCCGCTTCTGGCATAGAGCTCCCGAAACCCTTACAATTTCCTAAGGGTTAGAACACGAGGAGCATCTTTTGTTCTAATATTTGATCTTGACTCTGGTTCCTGACACAGAGCTCCAAATCCCTTGGAGTTTCCTGGATGATGGGGTGTCTTTTGCGCTAATAAGGCAATTTTTGGCAGGCTCCTGGATAGTTTCAAGATGGGGGCTGGTCACCAGAAAGACCACGCCGTGATGAGGAGCTTGGAACTTTCAGCCCCACTCTGCTCTCCCACCAACGGAAGAGGGGCTAGAGATGGACTTAATGATCAGTCATGGCTATGTGACGAAGCCTCCATAAAAAGTACAGGGATTGGAGAGCTTCCAGGTTGGTGAGCAGGTGAGGTTCAGGAAGAGTGACTTGCTCTGAGACGGCATGGCAGTCTGCACCTCTTCCCACAGGCCTGCCCTCTGCATCGCTTCCACCTGGAGGCTTTCCGGGTCACATATTTTTATAATAAACCGGTCATATAGTAAGTAAACTATTTTCCTGAGTTCTGTAAGCTGCTCTAGTAAATGAATCAAACCTGAGGAAGGGGTCACGGCGACCCTGATTTGTAGCCAACTGTCAGAAGTCCAGATAACAACCTAGACTTGCTATCAGCATGTGAGGTCAGAGGGCAGTCTTCTGGGACCGAGCCCTTCACTTGGGGGATCTGACGCGATCTCCAGGTAAATAGCCAGAATTGGATTAAATCGTAGGACACTCAGCCGGTATTGCGGAGAATTGCTTGGTTGGGGTGGGGGGAACAATCACACATCTGGTGCTAGAAGTGTTGTGAGGCTTGTGGTGTGGGTAAAAGAGACATACTGGGGAGGGTTTCTTGTATCCAACCATATTGGATAGCGCAGATCTAGAACATTTCCTTCCTCACAGAAAGTTCTGGCGGACAGAGCTGGGATGAACATGCCCACTTCGTCCTAAGTACCTACTCTGTGTCAACCCCATGCGAAGTGCTAAACCTGCGGCTGAGTGCTGCTGACCTGGCCGAGGGTGCACAGCTGGTGATAGTCGCCGGGCTTAGGACTGGACCCTGCGTGTGTCTGCTCCGAACCACTGTCGACGCCGACCGTTGGTAACCTGTGCTCTGCAGTAGAGGCAGCTCTCTCCTGTGTTAGTGACTGGTGAGCACCTTCTGAGAGCCGGCAGGTGAGGGTGAGCTGCAGGATGGGGACGGGCCAGCTCGGCACGAGGGTCTGCCAAGGATGTGTTCCTCGGTAGGTGCTTTCCAGGCATTTATCACTTTTAATTCTGCTACTAACCCCATGCAATACTTTTATTATATCCACTTCATACATGAAAAAAAAAAAAGTTTATCAGCATGGTGGTCAGTAAGTGGCAGAGCCTGAACAGGAACCCAGGTGATCCGGACTCAGAAGCCCCCGTTGTGTCCACTGGGTCTTGCTGCTTTGACTTACTTCAGTCCGATTTCAGTTGCACTCCCAACACAAGGGTTCTCAGCCTCTTCTCAAACATGGAGGACCTTCGTGAAGCTTCTGCTTGCTTTGGGAGAGTAAACAGAGCAAAATATCTGAGTGGAGTGGCTGCTTCTGGGGGTAGGAGCTTATCCAGTCTCTGGAGAGCCGGCCCTGGGTAAAGGCTCGCCCTCTCCCTCCACTCCTGAAGTGCTAATCGATGCAGCAAATACACCTGATTGACTTCTTGTCAGAGCCCCATTTCGCAACAAAGGACAACATCTTCTGTAATTTGAAAACTGATTACAGACCTGCAATCCTGGTTTGCTTTTTTTTTTTTGAACACAAATGGAGCTTCTCTTTAGGAGCAAGCAAAAGCTTTTCCGGTTGATTCCGATACATTTCCAAGGAGCTTTCTTTGCCAACCTGCTCTTAAGAATCCACTCAATTACAGTAACTGATCTAGAAGATACAGCAAAGGAGAAAAGAGCACCATCTGCATTCCATTTTCATTCATTAAGAATCCAAGCCGAATAAAAGAGATGTACCGTCGTAAACAGTACTTATCCCATTTTCTTGTATATCTGTAGTGGTCTGTTAACACATTCTAACTGTAGAGCTGGTGTATCTGAAATCCCAAATACCACATGGCTGGGAGGATAGATGAGAACGCAGCAAGTGGCCCCCAGCTCTACATTCATATTTTGGTCAGAGAAGGGAATTTAAACGAGGATCACCAAGGCAGGGAGACCAGGTCAGTTTCCATAGAAACTACTCCTTACAGTGACTCCGAGTCATCACCAAAAGCAGCAGGGAAGTATTCCAGCCTCTAGCTGAAATCTGCTCGCTGCGTGTGCACATTCAGAATTCTTTGCCTTCCTCCTCAAATACTGGTCACAAGCGGTCGCATTTATGAGAAAGACCATGTGCTCTGGAACGTGAGAGGTGTGGATTTGCGTCTGTGTTATACCCCTACTGGTGAAGAGAACAGGCTCTAAAATCGAACCAAGGAGGCTCGCGTCCAGGATCTATAGCCAGAGTCTGCAAACGACGGTGGCCTGTAGGTGGAATCCCACCCACCACCTGTTTTGTAGTCACAAGCTAAGAAGAGCTTTTACAGTTTTTGATGGTTGAAAAAAGTTAAAAGAATAAATCACATTTCGCGATGTGTAAAAAAAGTCTATGAAATTTATTTATTTATTTTTAAAAGATTTTTATTTATTTATTTGACAGCAAGAGAGGGAACACAAGCAAGGGGAGTGTGAGAGGGAGAAGCAGGCTTCCCACTGAGCAGGGAGCCCGATGCAGGGCTCAATCCCAGGACCCTGGGATCATGACCTGAGCTGAAGGCAGATGCTTAATGGCTGAGCCACCCATGCGCCCCAAGTCTATGAAATTTAAATGTCATTATCCATAGATAAAAGTTTAGGGCAACACAACCCCACTGTTTGGTTTCTGTGTCATCTGTGGCTGCTTTCCCACTGTGAGGACAGAATTGAATAGTTAGAGCAGAGACCATGTGGCCCCAGAGCTGAAAACACTAACTGCATGCTCCTTCTGACCCCTACTCTAGAGATTCTAGACCCCTGATCTAAAAGGTAAGGTTCGGGGTGCCTGGGTGGCTCAGTTGGTTAAGTGTCGAACTCTTGATTTCGGCTCAGTTCATGATCTTAGGGTCATGAGTTCAGGCCCCACATCAGGCTCCGCACTCAGTGCTGAGTCCGCTTCTCTCTCTCCCACTCACCTTCTGTCCCTCCCCCTGCTCAAACTTGCTCACGTGCATGTGCGCGCTCCCTCTCTCGCTCTCTCTAAAATAAATAAATGAATATTTAAAAGAAAAAGGTGAGATTACTGCTTTGTACTGCAGTTTCCTCATTTTGAGAAGTAGGGTGAGTAATAGTAGTCCCATCATAAGGGGGTTGGGCAGATTGAACATGGTCATAAATGTCGGTCATGGAGCACGGTTCCTGCACATAGTAAACCACAAAAAATGCCAGCTGATGACCACATGACTTCAGGCAAGTTACTTAAACTCTCCGACTCTCAATGACCTCATCTGTAAGATGGAGCTCATAGTACCTTCCTCACAGGAGTTTTCAAAGGATTAATGCCTATCCATAACAGTAGTGGACAATTTTTATTTAGTACTTACTTGACACCTATGAAAACTGAGACAAAGAATGGTCAAGTATGGACACCTGGATGGCTCAGGCAGTTAAGCGTCTGCCTTCGGCTCAGGTCATGATCTCAGTGTCCTGGGATTGAGCCCCATATTGGGCTCCCTGTACAGCAGGCAGCCTGCTTCTCCCTCTGCCCTTCCCCCTGCTTGTGCTCTCTCTCAAGAAAAAAAAATGGTTAAGGGACTTGCCAACCCACCCAGGCAGTAAGGGACAGAGCTCGGCTATGAAACAGGTCATCCCCAGAGCCCACTGCTCTGAATAACTCTGTCACCTAGCCTGGGCGCCTGACAGGCCATGAGTCTCCATCCATACCCTTCCTCCCCCTCCCTACTCCCACGGTGGCACATTCTTCATGCCCGCGTTTGACACTACTGTCATCCTATCTTGTGTTGTCGCTGGATCTTCACATTTTAGTCTCAAGTGTTCATTTACAAATGTATTATAATTGACCAAATGTGTATTTACTATCCTTCCTAGAATGTGGTTTTCTGAAGCTTTGAAACATACTTTTTTATCCTGGTAACCCTGTTGTCTAACATGGTAATGGCCCATTAGTGGTGCTGAGTTAGTGTTTGCTAATTGTCTGAACGAATGAGTGAGCCAAACAATGGATTTTTTGACACTGTGTGTATCTCTTCTTACACTAATCGTGTGTGGCTTCTTTGGGTGGTGTGTGTCGTAAAGCATTTGACATGCAGCCTGCGTGAGAGCTCTCATGTGCAAAGGAACTCAGGAGGAGCCCATGTCTGACTGGCCCCTTGAGCTTACAAGACATTTAAGAACGTGTATTAGCCTCCTTGTTCAAAAAGATCTTTTCAAGCTTGCCTCTACCTCTGCTTGGCCATTTCATTCATAATTGCTCTTGGAGATGCCAGCGGTATTTTTCAGGCAGAAGATGGCATTAAGACCTACGAGGCCACCCTTCGGACCACCTCCTCTTAGTGATGATTCATCCACTGGGCTTCAACAGAAGGCCTGGATAAGCAGCCCTGTGGGTGTAGGCTGGCTCAAGATGGTCTGGCCCCCCGAGCTTCACAGCGGGGGTGACCGCAGCCCTTCCTCTGACGCACATCTTTGGCCCTCTGTCTGACACGGGTCCCTGAGGCTATTCTTTGCTTTGTCTCCTAGACTGGGAGCCAACTTCGGACAGGTGGAAAGGAACGCTGAAATTAAGCAGATAATTTTGCTTTCTCCATGAGCCCCTAGAGTAAAAGAAAGCACGACGGCAAGAACGTGGTAATGACACACAGACTCTTAGGTGTTGGAAGCTTTTAATTTATTCCCAAGCGTTTAATGGGAGTTTTACTGCCCATGCTTGGCAGATGTTGAAACCGAGGTTTCAGAGGTTGGGGTTGTACATGTAGAGTTTTCCAGAGCCTGGAGCAAAATTTAAGTTTTTGACTCCTGGTCATCTAACCCAGCCTCACCACAAATGCCTCCTAAATTCGAGGTGGAGATGATTCAGTCATCTCTCTATTCGGCAACTATTATTGATCACCTGGAACAGGCACTGAGGGGTCCGCCCTGAGTGAACAAGACAGATGAGGCCATGACCCTTATTACCTTCTATTGTATTGGGAGAGTCAGGCAATAACCATGTAAGTAAATAAATTCAATAATTTCAGATAGTGATAAGTACTGTGGTTTATTTTTTGTTTGATTGAGAGTAATATGATAGGGAGTGACTGGCAGGAGTAACGGAATAAGATAGGAGGGGTCAGGGCAGGTCTGTGATAAGGGGACACTTCAGCCAAGACTTGAACTGTAGAAGAAGGCATGAGGAGAAGACAGGAGAGAAGAGGGATGCGGGTGGTTGGGTGCCAGAGGGGACTTGTACTCACAGGTGGAAATGATGCAGGTGACACACTGGTGGCCGCGTCCCAGCCCTGTGCCATCAGTTCCAGGGGGGCTCAGGGTTCAGATCGGCCAGCGTTTCCTTCCTCTTGCTCACAATTCCATTTCTCCCCGTCGCCCCCATCCAAAGCCCACCCATCTCAGCTCCTCTCTCGGACACCTGCCACAGCTGCAGCCAGTAGACTTCCTTTCCCCATGCCCTTTATCTGGACTTCCCTTTTTCTTCTCCGATGCATCCTCTTCTCTGCATTGCCTCAGTTCGTGCCCATTGGTCAAGATGAGGGTGTAGTGTCGTCATCAAGACCAGGGCACTGGAGTACGGGCAGGCAGTGGGTCCCAGCTTTCTAAGGTGTGATTCGAGGCAACTGCTTGATTTCCCTAGAGCTCCTCACCCCTAAGTGGGCCCAACTACAGTGCCTGTAGTGCAGGGTTGTTCAGAGGTGAAAAGGAAATAAAAAAATTTAAATAGATAAATAAATAAACCATAAAGCACTTAGTTCATAGTAAGCACTCAATAGATGCAAATTAATTATTGTCATTATGGTGATCACATGCCTCATGGCCAGCTGTTCATGCTCCTTTATTAGGCTCGGGTTGGAGGGCAGGGACTGTGTATCATCCGCCTTTTATCTGCCTGGCCTAGCCTACTCCCTGGAACAGAAGTAGTGCTCAGGACCTATTTGGAGTGAATGAGTGAAATCTTCCTTTTTTCGGCAGATGGAAACACTGCAGAGGTGTAGAACTTCAGAACTGGAAGGAACCTTAGCTGTTAATGAATTCAGCGCCTTCATTTAGACAAAAGGAAAACAGAGGCCAGCCGGGGGCTAAAGAGTTAAGTCTGGAGTTACAACACCCATTGGTGATGGATCTGAGAATGGCACCGGGTTTCCTTCAGACGGCAGCGTATGCCACTAGACGGAGGATATGGATAGCTCCAGTTCTCCAAGATGAGCCCAAATTTAGGAGAGGTTGTTCCATTAGAGTACTCCTCTCTCTTGAACATGTTAGCCTAGTCTTTATTTGGAAATGGTGGCAGGGACTGGCCTCATTCATTTTTTTTTCATCCCCAGCAGAGCACAGACCCTTGGATAGAATAGATCCTCTCTAAACAGGTGATAAATGAATGGACACGTGTGACCACCTTACCGAGAGCTCATGCATGTAAAAGTGTCCATGTGCAAACTAACCTGGAGGTCAGCCTCAACATGAAATTTGGAATTATGCTTCTTGCGTCACAGAGTAACTTTTATAATCTCAGGCCGTGCCCCATCCCCATGGCCCATCTGATGGGGGAAGCAGTAAATTTCCGCCTCCCTGGGAGGTAATATGCATTGATCCCTCGATCATTTGAAAGCTTGTGAGCATTTAAATGACACCTGGGGCTATTGATCTCAGAAGCACAGCAGATTGTATTTAGAAATCATTTAACGGGCTAGGATTCATGTTCATACTTATTCATGTTCAGCCAATACCGAGGAACACCTACTATGTGCCAGGTCTTCTCTCCCGTCCCCAGCGAGAATATGTGAAAAATAGCGGTGTCTTCCTCATAGGGTTGTTGCAAGGAGGGCTGAGTGAGACAATGTATGTGGAGCATTAGACACAACGCCAGGTACATTTGGGGGAAGGGGAGGGAAGGGAATGCCCAGCACACTTCAATTCCTCAAAATATTAGCTAGTAGTTATGAAATTTATGTGTTCACAAAGTATGGAGATGACTACAGTGGTGAGGGAAAAGCAGCAGCTACAGTATACTTTGAACTTTCCCATTGCAAAGCTGCTCCTCTTATTTTTTCAACTCACCTTACAGTGAAATCACCTTATCTGTAAATCAGAGACAGCAGAGACGAGGATGCCTAAAATCCTTTGCAGCCTCATGACAGCCTGATCACCTCCAAGGAGACAGAACCCTGCCCTCCTGAGATTCCAACAGAATTGGTCATTCTTCCTCTTTTTTGTCCTCCTGTCTGTTTTTATTTGTTTATTTTATAATGCCGCTATTTACCTGGTTCTGACCCTCTATCAGTCTGGGTCTTGAGAGAGAGAACAGGGTCTAATCCATCTTGGTTTCCACCTAGTTTAACACCTAGAAGGTACCGAGCAAAGGAAGGATGAGTGAATATACTTCTTTATTCCTTTATTAACTTCACGCCTTTAAATGTATCCCGCTTTATCCACCATTCAGTCAAAAGGAGGGTACTCTGGGGGCACCTGGGTGGCTCACTTGGTTAAGCATCTGCCTTCGGCTCAGGTCATGATCCCAGGGTCCTGGGATCAAGCCCCGTGTCTGGCTCCCTACTAAGCGGGGAGCCTGTTTCTCCCTCTCTTCCCTGCTTGTGTTCTCTCTCTCGATCTCTGTCACTATCTCTGTCTCTGTCTCTCAAATAAATCAATAAAATCTTTTTAAAAAAAAAAAGGAAGCTACTCTGTATGTCTCAGGCACTTTTATATCTTTGAAGGCCTCATACAATATAAGTAAAAATTCAAATTTTTATGCTCTCTAATCCTTCATGGCCCTCCCTAGACAAGGAACAGAACAGGAGCTCCACCCTACCAACTGGATCGCTTTGGGACTGATCCAGACCCACATACATCAAAGGTGGGTTATGCTTGTTGCTTATAAAAGAGCTGTACACCCTGCGGAACACAGGGAATGACCTAAAATTTGTGATGAAGCATTTAAATTGGGCAAACAGAACACTCGCTCCTTCCCGCCCCTGTGTAGAGATGGGCTTAATGAGCCTGTGTCTCGTTGAGATTAAAGGAGCTAAAAATTCCCCCCCACAAACGTTCAGTACAAAGAATACTGGGAAAAAATAAATGAACAGGAAGAGAGATTTCCAAACATCAAATAACATAGCAGACGCTCTATGTGTCATCTAAGATCTTGCTTCTGTTCTAGAAAAGGTTAACCCAATGTGATTACTGTTGCCTAAGAGAAGGGGAAGAGGACTGTAGTAGGATGTGAGCGCCTACTAGGGGCCGCAGAAGACATGACAAGCCAGCAAGGCAGGTTTCAGTCTCCACATTTGACAGATGAGGATACAGAAGCTAAAGTGGTTAAGAGATCTGCCTGAGGTCACCCAAACTAGGAAGCGTCTCAGCCTGGATTCCCTCTGGGGTCCCAGCTCCACACTCAGGCTCTCCTCCCCCAAGCCAGTCTAACAGGAGCATGAGGAGTAGGACCTAAGCCCGCTGGGCTCCCGAGTCCCATGTATGCCCTGGAAGGAAATCGGACCCTTAAAATCAGACTCTTAAAATTAGAAAATGAAAATAGAAAAGGAAAAGGAAAGAAAACTTTAAGGAAAATCAAAGTGGCCCAGTGAGATCACGCTGGGTGTGGGAGGCTGTCCTTGCACAGACTTTAATTGGCGTTGTATTTTGAGGGTTAGATTAAAGGAAGAAGAAAAAAGACAGTGTTCAACCTGATTTACATGAAAATGAGAGGAAGGGAAGAAAGTGGGGTATTAAAATGTGTGAGTTGAATCCTTAGATCTCTGCATCGCGAGTGGTGCTTGGTAGAACTTTTAAATTGGCTACATTGCTTTAATTGAAATATAGAATTGTAATAACACAGTGTGACAGGCACCTACTGAGGGGGGGACTGCGGCCGCTCCCACCTCTCCCTGGAGCAGGAAACAACAAGGGGATGGAAAAAAAAATACACACCGAGAAGCACTTGAAAGGGCTTTGTTCTTTTCCAGGCTCTTTGAGGTTTGCTTTTTGAAAAATGCATTTTTTCCCCACATTCGCTCCAGGGTCCAATTAATCCATACCACCCCACCCCCATTCCCAGCATGTTCTTGCCATAAAGGTATTTTCCATCAATTAGGGTGTACACAGATTGGGAAGTTTATTGCAAGGATATTTGACCTAGAGGCAGCCCCAGGAGTTGGGCTCAGGCATCAAGGGAAGATGTTCAGTATGGCAGACAGTGGCATGACCTAGGACTGGTGGGTGGACCACCAGTTTTCTCTCTGACCTGGCCTCCCAAATCCCGGCTCACCCCTCTTGGCAAAATTCACATTACAGTTGGGACCATCAGCAACAGCCCCCTACACCCCAACGATCTCCCAGCTTTTGCTTCATTGCAGTGTATGCTCATGACCTCAGAATCTCAATCTTCTCCTCTTCCCATTTCCTAACCTGTATCTCAACTAAATGCCATGAAGTCCAGGTGTCTGGGTGAAGTCATCACGAGTCCCAACCTATGGGTGCAGGCAACACATTAGCTCTCTTCTCCATCTTTCCCCATACCTCTGATGCCTGAAACATGCAGCTTTCCTCAACCACAGCGCATGGATTCCAACAGCAGCCCTCCCTGCCCTAGTTCCCAGCACACCTTGTCTTGGTGTCAACCCCCTTTAGAGTGAAAATTAGCAAACGTTCTTTGAAAAATTTTAAAATAGCAGTTATACATGACAATGGTATTCCTCTAACAATTTGTAGGAAAGGACTATTCTCTTCTTTTCCAGCCCATTGAGGACCAAGAAGTGGTTCTTCAATGCAGTTACACACTGTGTGCCACATGGGACTCACCACGTGGGCTCTGCACTGACTCGTCTCACCCCTGCCCTGCTCAGTAAGACGGGTCCCCTGAGCACACCTTGCGTGTTGCACCCACATTGCCACAGAAGTTTCTAAACTACCATTTTCATACTTACCACAGATCAGTATTCATTTACAGACCATTTCCAGCCTGCAGAACGCAAAATGAGTGTTTGGGACGTTATCAACTTCTCATTCTCCAGGGCGGTAGTCCTGTGAGGTGAGAGAGCCCGCACCCTCCGGGGCCCCCTGCCTCTGGCACCACGGTTCATCCATTCGCACAAGCCAGACACTTGACCCCACGTCTACCCAGGAGAAGTGTGGTCCAGTCGGCCTCCCGCCTGGCTCTCACCTCCCCGCCATCATGTCATCTCAGCCCTTCCTCTCACTTGGACTACTGGAGGGGCCTCCTGCCTGGTCTGTCTGCAGCCTCTCTGGACCCGTTTCAGTCCTTTCTGCCGAATCAGGCCCCAGCAATCTCCTTCACATAGAGCCGGTTTCTCTTCTGCTTAAAGCCTTTTGGTGACTTGTCTTGTTCTGCTCACAGGCTTAGCCTGTGGGAGGACACAGTGCCTGCCACTTCCCTATATCACCCTGTCCCCACTCACTGCTCCCCAGTATGCCTGGCCTTCCTTTAGTTCCCCATAAGCCCTCTGCCTCCCCACCCAGGGCCGCCTCAGGGCCATTGCCCCTGCTATCTCTCTGGGTTCGGTGGTTCTCCCCACAACTCCAGTACAGAGCTACTCTATTCCAGGGCTCTGTTCTGGGAAATTTGCAAAGGGTAATCTCATTGAATCCTCACATCCCCGAGATATGACTAACTCTGTTTTTAACGACTGAGCCACCCAGGCGCCCCAACCCTGTTTTTAAAATGAGAAAGCTAAAGGTCAGAGAGGGCAAGCAGCTTGCTGGGGGTGGGACGAGCAGCTAATTAGTGAGATCCGTACCCGGCCTGTCTGATCCGGGGGGTGGCCGGGAGACCTTCTCAAGTTGAGATCTAGGGAACTATACAGTATTCCTGTACAAGCCTCCTCACCACAATGAGGCTTTCTCCCTCCTGTGCTTCCTTGCATTTCACTTTCTTAAGGCCACCCCCCCCCCAGCTGACCCTCCTTCCCTTTTAGTGTCTCATCTCATTTAGGAGATAATGTTAGCATCCAGCTGTTAGCACCCAGGGATTCAGTATTCGGCAGAGCCTTTAGAACAACTAAAAATAGCCCTATTTTATCCATGTTCTCTGGAAAGGCCTGGGTTCATGGGCTTCTGAGACCTGGTCATAATTACAGTGGCCCTCATCTCCCCTGCTTGGGTCCTGCCATTTCAAGGAGAGAGCTCCCATCCAGGGTGTGGTCATTTTCAGCACCAGACAGAAAGCTGCCAAGCTCACAATTTCCACAAGAGCCTCGGCATATTCTGGCCTCTTAACACACATGAATATGCAGTTAAAAATCCATTTACATGAATAAATGAACTATTCAGGAGATGAAAACCATTTTTTTCCCCATTTAAAATAGGAGAAAGAAGCCCCTGAACTTTGCAACTTCATGATATCCTATACTTTGTGTCACGGGCCTCCCCTGGAAGCAAGAACAGCTCTGAAAGGAGAATAAAAACCTTCTTGATGAAAATAGTTGAACAGGCAATGGCAATTGGAAAAACTCATATGCTGTAATTATAGATTTTTGTTTGTTTTAAATCCTGGCGCTCAATCTGTGAGCTCAGTTTAATAATAAAATGCTAGCATTATGCATGCAAGTGCAAATTTGGTACCGTGTCAGTCAATTCCAAACACTATTTACAGAATGGAGTCATTACAGTGCATTAATATAATGAAGATAGCAGTGTGGCCTATTTCAGAATAATATTCTTAAAGCATCACCATAGGATGGTGTCTGTAGCCCTTCTGAAGAGTTTAAGCTAAGCTCAAGCCGTCTTAACACGCTTCGCGCTTTGTTACTGAACTAACATGGCTTGGGCTCTGCTACTAGCCATGTGTATGGCAGTCGTTTATGATGGCAGAGAGTGGGAGAGCGAGAAGAGGTGGGGGGGGGGGAGCAGCCAGAGAGAGAAGCATCCCCGAAGGGAAGATCCTCTGGCCACGGATTTCTGTAGGCTTGCTCCTGTCACGGCAAAAATCACAGCGTTTTGTCATTTGATTGATTTCGTGTCTGTTGCCTCACCCGATGCGGAGCTCACTGAGAACAGGGGCCCTTGTTTGTTTATCTCAGAAATAGTGGGCGATGTGGCATAGTGATTAAAAGCACTGGCTCTGGAGCCAGATAGCCTGGATTCAGATTACATACTAGCTTGGTGGCTTTGCCCAGGTCATTAACTTCTCTGTGCCTCAGTTGCCTAGCTCAGAGCATTGTTATGGGTGTTAAGTAAGCGGAGCTCTAGAAAGATGCCTGACACATAGAAACTGCTCACTGAATGTCAGCTGCTGTTCTCATGTCTGTGCTCCTAGTGCCCTCTTCGGTGACGGGTGTGTAGAGTAGATGACCAATCAGTGCGGGAGGGGTGGAAGGATGAATGGATGGGTGGGTGAATAGACAGCATGACTGTAATCCACAGCACGCATTGCTTATCTCAATCTATAGTGTTCTGTGTATTTCAATGGTTCTGCCAGAATCCAGGCCTCTTCTTTGTTGGAACTTGAGGCTGCCTAGAGATGGTTGGACTTGGTTCAGATAGCTATCGGGAGAGACAAAGAGGTTTGCACATCAGGGACTAAAGTTGAGCCTTTGCGAATGTGCAAAACTGAGAATTGATGCAGAAATCATTATTAACTCACACATTTAACAGGATGTTTGCCTTTCAACAAAGGGTGACTAATTAATGTAACAGTTGTTATGTAGCTCCCTTAATTTGTTACTGGTTTTCAAATACCGAAGTAATTACATCACCAAAGGAGGGGGACAGTTGCTAGAAAGTTCAAAAAAGGATTGACTGGTGGTTCAAAATCCTGCTCGGATATAGACGGTTGAGCCTGACTTGGCAGCAGCGTACTGGTCCCAGAGTGGAAGTCAGACGCTGAGCCATGGCGAGGGCGAGAATGATGGAATCTGGCAGGACAAGTAGATGGGGAGGGGCTGGGGGGCAGGGCTCTTCAGATCCTGACTCTGCGGCTGACCACCTGGTAACAGTGCCCACCTCTGGAAATGGTGCTACTCATAGCATGTCCTTCATGGGGAACTTGGAAGGATTAAAGTTTGAACTGTGTCTGGCGTATGATAGGGGCTGAACATTACTTTGTAGTTCATGATCTACCTTCTGCTTTTCTCTCCAGCCTCTCGCCCTAACATCCCCCCTCGCCCCCCACAAGAGATCTTATTTCTCAGCCCATGCCTACTTGTCCTGCTCCCTGGGGCTCAGACATTCAGTCCCTGGGCACCCTACCGTACTCACGCTCACCCCAGCTTGGCAAACTGCTGTTCATGCTGCAAACCCTCATCTAACCCAGCCTCAAAGCACCTGCCTCTGCCAGACAGAACTCGGCACTTCTTCCCCTGTGCCACTTGATTCTTTGAATATATTATGTTTCGGTGATTTCCAGATTTTTTTACTCACATTTTACCATCTCTGCAATAAGGATTGGCTTACAGTCTGCAGCCTTTAGGTTTAGTGCAGCACAGCCCCCCCCCCGTTACAGTTCGTTCCATGGCTAGTACCACCGTGTGTGTCTCGGCAACCTGAGGATGGAGACCGTGGTGTAGTAGCTTTGTGTTCCCCAGCGCCTAGACGAAGCTCTCAGTGCCACTAAACAGACAGAAGAATTAATGAACAGTTTAGCTAGGCGTCTTGATTTTGTTGAGTGGCAGGATGTCTTTGGCTATGTCCTAACATTCGCAGAGTAACAATAACAAGAGCAATAATGTGGCACTTTCTATATGCCGGGCACCATCAAAGCACATGTATTGCTTGCTCACTTCTTTTTCATGGTAGTCTGAGGTTGCTTCTATTTTTATCTTCATTTCGCTCATGAGGAAACTTAGGTTAGAGAGGTTGAGCAACATACCCACGACCCTATAGCTGATGATGTTGGAGCTGGGATTTGAACCCAGGTAGTCTGGCTCCCAGAGCCTGCCAATCTGCCTCTTAACCATTGACCTTTTGTTGCTTGTGAACGATTGGATTAAAAATCTCCAGCCAGCATCCGAAGTCTTTCCTACTCTATCATTTACTACCTGCCTAGACAACCTGTATAATCCAGTCAAGACAGGTGCCAGATAGATATTTTGCTCATATCATTCCTGTGCCTTAAACCATATCTGCCTTTGATTTATCATAAGTTGAAATACAGAAATGGATTCAAAGCACATCCCATTCCAACCCCTCATGATGTCTTTGGAACCCATCCCACCCTATAGGGAAGTCCCTTTCCTTCTAACACGGTGTCTCTAACAGCCTTTATGGACCAATTTATGCATGTATAGTGTATCTGAGTCAGAGGTTATGATGTATTGGCTTGTTTTGTTTGTTTGTTTGTTTGTTTTAAAGATTTTATTTATTTATTTGACAGAGACAGCCAGCGAGAGAGGGAACACAAGCAGGGGGAGTGGGAAAGGAAGAATCAGGCTCTCAGCAGAGCAGGGAGCCCGATGCGGGGCTCGATCCCAGGACCCTGGGATCATGACCTGAGCTGAAGGCAGATGGCTTAATGACTGAGCCACCCAGGCGCCTGCCCCTATATTGGCTTGTTTTAACCCCACTTCACTTTAGGGTACCAGCTACTTGGGAGACGGGCAAGTCTTAGATAGCTTTAGGGTCCTCCAAATCTCTTCCTATCCCAGAGCCCCAGAAGTAGTGAGGATGAAATAAATAGATGTTGATAGATAATAAATGATAGATGGATTTCTTATGGGAAACTACATCTGTGGTGTACAACCTACTATATTAACATTTTATTCATGTATCATTCAAAATGTTTGAGTATTCATAGTGTTCTCAAAACTGAGCTAATTACTATTACCCCTACAGCTACTATTACTAATAATAGCAACTGACACTTATTGAGTACTTAGTTTTTCTCAGACATTGTGCTAAGCAACATATGTATCATTTCTTTTAATCTCTACAACAGCCCTATTATCTTCAATTTACTGATAAAACCAAGGCTTGGAGATACTGAATATTATGTCTTACAAAAACCATGAGCACAAGGACTATGTCTGTTTTTATTCATTTTTGTGCCCACCCAACATTTTCTGGCCCTTATCAGGTCCTCAGTGAATATTTATCAACTGAGTAAATGGATGAGCCAATGAATCCATTTTTTAAGTGCCTCTGGGGCCCGAGTCATAAGCATTATGCTACCCTGAATCTCAACCCAATTTTATAGAGAAAGATACTTAGACAATGAGAAATAAAATCATTGCCCCAGCCCATGCAATTGAGAAATAGCGGAAGTGAAAAGATACCCATGTCTACCCCACTGTCCTTGTTAAAGAGCATTTAGCCCAAAGGTAATTGTACCATGTAAGTCATCTGTAAGGTAGAGTTAGAATGTATCCTTTTTTGTTTCTTTCTCAAATAATAGGATCCACAGGGCAGGCAACATTGGATATATTTAGTACATAAGCCTAAGAATTGCCCCAATTGTTGTTGATTATTATTTTGGTTTTCTGAATGGGCCCCATGATTGCTCAATGTCTGATAGAACATCCGTCCCTAACTTGCAGTCCTCCATTTGTCTCGTATCCTGAAACAAGGAACAAGCCATAATTTATGCATGATAAATCAGAGTCTTTTATATGATGCAGTTTGAATTTTTTCCTCACTGTGGCTTATAAAATGTTTTTATAAGATGTTAGAGGTCAAAGGGACAACAAAGGAATCTGTCCCGGCAAATCGTTTCCTTGTCCTCCAGACACACTGGGCCCCAGTGGGTTCTGTGAGCTGTTTTCAGAGAGACCTGAGTTCAAATTCCATTTGAATCCTTATGATTTGTGTGACCTTGGTCAAGAATTTTAAACCTGTTGAGTCTCAGTTTCCTCATTTTGAAAACTGGAATTATAATATTATCCTGCATGGTTGTTGTAAGGATTAGATATTATATAAAGGACCAACCGCACTGGTACCAAGTGGCCAGTAAATAGAGGTGAGCCATCATTTCAAAACGCCTGAGAGAAACTATATGTAATAAAGTTGTAAAGAATAATCAAGTGGAATTTTTTATCCCTACATTAGGTTAGAGTTATATTAGCTCCTTGAGGTCATATTCTATAGCTTATTCAAGGAAAAAATCTCCAATTGGTAGTTAACCATGTCTTTGATAAACAAAAATTAGACAGTGATGAGCTAAAAGTCATTTAATGACATTTCTCAAAACCTTGAGTGCATGGAGACCTGAGTGGTTGGCATGGCCTTTAGGTGTTCTGTGATCCGCAGGTATGGAAGAGACGTGCACTTACCCACCTCATAGCCACGGCTCCTCTGAATCTCCAGCCCCTGTAGCTAGGAGCCGTGTCACTGTATCTGGCTATGAACTGAAGTCACATCACGTCTAGGCCAAGCTCGTGAGCACCAGATGCAAACCTCTGGTTCTTTCTTCTCCTGCCTTGACAACTGTAAGACTACAGGTTGGGATATGGAAGCAAGCCCAGTGTGACTGCATCAGAGCCCCTTCCAACTCAGGTTGGACGTGTTGCTTGAAGCAAAGATGACCCTGGGTGTAATAAGCCATTGAGATTTCATGGTTTAACGTAGCACATTTTAATATATTAAAGCCATAGGTCTTAGAGGGTACAATATAGCAGGAAGTATTATAAGTTTTAATTTCCAGAACTGAAAAAATAAATCATTGTCCATTTTTAATTCTTGTATTAATTTATCCATCCATAACATTCATCAGCCTATATATTCAACAAACATTTTTTAACACCTGTTAATTGCTAGATACTAGTCTGGGTATTAAGGATATAATAATTTAAAAGCCCCATCACCCCTACACTCATGGGTCCAGGATCTATCTCAGAAGAGAAAAATCTGTGATTATAATACAATATGATAAGGGCAGTGATAGTTAAGGGAAGTGTTCATGGGAGCCCCACAAAGGGACACTGATCTCAGTTTGGGGTGGAGGGGGTGCTTGGTGTTTGAGCTGAGACTTGGTGGATGAATAGGAGTTCTCTTTGTTCAACAAATGTTTATTAACCAGCTACTACAGCCAGGTGATAGGCACTGGGGATACAGTGGTCAGCAAGGCAGGTAAGACAATATATAAGGATACAAGTAAGTAAACAAATTAATGTCAGAGTAATAAATGTTATGAAGCCCAGGGTAGGGTGATACGCTAGGGATTAACTGAGGGGGGTGGACTTTAGCTAGGGTGGTTAGGGAAGGCTCCTGTGAGGAGGTGACCACAAACGGAGTTTGCGAGGACCCAGTAGGTTCAAGGCCCTGAGGAGACGTGGTAGAACGTGAACTGTCAGCGTTGATGGGGTGTGGAATAGAAACACACAGGCCTAATGTTTTGTTAGTGTTCCTGGGACACTTAATCTTTCTATTGCTAGATTTAATTTTTCTTTCAGTTCCTTTGCCTAAAACAGGGAGTTTAAATTTATCTCTTGTGGTGGAGATATGTATTATTGGACGTGCGTATTTTTATTTTAGGCATTTCAGAAAGCAGTACTCTGAGAAGAGTAATAAGCAGGAAGTTTTTTAAGCAGAGTTTGGAATAGGAAATTGTACTTGGTGGATTTGGAAAACCCACAGGTCCTGGGGTTAGAAAGTTCTGGGTATGAATCCCAGCTGCACTACGCTCCCAGCTGGCTGATCTTGGGCGAAGGACAACCTCGCTGTACTTGAGTTTCCTCATGAATTAGCTGGAGAGAATAATAAGCTCCTGTGCAACAGGCAGGTTATGGGACTGAAATGAGATCATGCATAGAAGTTCTTAGCATGGCAAGTGGCACAAAGAAGACACTGAGTCACACGCGGTCACCAGGGTCAGCGGTCACTGGTCTGGTGGCTAGCCGCCGCCTCTGTGTCATTATTGTCATCGTCACTGAATTTATTTTGGCGGCAGGCAGTATTCCTCCCTGTCTTTGCGATGATTTTTATGAGAGTTTGCTTTTGTTTAACAAATTACATTAGGCTCTTGGCGCTGGTGTGCCAAGTCCCAAATTCTCATCCTGGCTATTGAGGCTCTTTTTCATTTGTTTTCAACCAGAGTAGGTCCACCTGACCTCCCACTATTATTAAGCCAGCTCTCTCCTCTCACACCCCAGAGTCCTGTCCTCATTAGTTACCTCCGTGCTTTTATTCAATATAGTGTTCTCTTCTTGACTGTCATAAAATCCGTACTCCTTCTCTTCTACTCTGTGCCAGCCACTCGGGCGGGTCCTTTCATGATCTCATTAAGCCTCACCTCTGAAAAAGCAGCTGGGACGAGGGGAGGTAAATTTCCTGCCAAATCCAGGCAGGTAGGGAGTAGCTGAGGAGGACTGGTGGCAACCGTGCCAACCTGCTCAGTCCTGCAGGACGGGCCCGAAGAACTACTTCCTGCACCTTTCTGAGCCAGGGTAAGGTGTCTACGACCTCATGGGCCTCCGTCCATGTTGCCATAAGTAGGAAGATCAAGCCAGGACAGAGGAACCAAAGGCAGAGGGACAAACCAGCACAGCACCCTAAAGAGACAAAGACTCTTGTCTCGGTGAGTCCCACCCACTCTGAGGAGCCATTAGAGGTCAGTGCTGAATCTTCTCAGCTCTGAATGGAATCCTGCCCTGTGTCCTGGCCTTGCTGAAACATGCAGGGTAAACTCAGTTCATGGGTCCAAGAGTTTTCTCAGAGCTGACTGAGTTACCCCAGCCCAAAGGATTGTATGAATTTTAGTAGATAGAGAAATTATCGTTCAGTCTTGGAAATCTGTAGCCAAAAGAAGGGCTTGTAATAGGAAGCTGTCGATAGGGCAAACATGAGGAAAATCAGAATGAGTGAGGGTACAGAGCACAAATAGTTCAGGGCAAGCGATGGAGGTATAAGGCTGGCCACAATGCTGGCCAGGGTGGTTAGTAGTTACTGTTCTGTGGCTCAGAGATAGGGCACACCTACTCTCCCAGAAACCAGATCCATAAAGCCCCATCGCCTGACTTCCAAACAGCCTGGCCTTGTGGGAATTAGCAGCACGTGATCCTCGTGTGGTCTGGGGACGAAAGCCAGCATTGACCCCAGGTGGTGATGAGGGCCTTCAGGAGATGATCGAGGTGTACCCACGGATCATACCCTCTGCTTCAGGAACACTTTAGGAGACAGAAGCAGGTGATCAAACTAAAATCCTGCTGATGGTAAGGAGGTAGATTTGTCACAGTCACCTAGGGGTGGGGCTGGCCGAATCCAGTAAGACTGGTTGCAAGGTTCCCCACTTCTAATTGTAACCACTCCAACCTCAGGCCCTCTGATCACTGTGGTGGGCAACTGAGAAGTGTACGGAAGTGTATGTAAGAAGCAGATCTCCATGTACACATGTGAAAGGACAAAGACGGTTGGATTCTGCCCTTGGAACTGCTCACACTCGTGTAGAAGGGAGAATGTTGTAAAGCTTCACAAGCCCAGGTTGGGCTCTGTCCCTTCCTTTGGAAGTAGCCGCAGAAGAGCTGACCTGCGGGTCCTGGCCTGACAGCAGGGACTCACTACGTCCTGGAAGGGATGGAGAGTTCATGAACATGAAAGCAAGAAACTGCACTCAGTTAAAAAGGAAAAATACAAGTTTTAAAGATGTCAACTCCAAGGTGCTTGGCACGTGAGCCCACCCAACATTCTGGGCCCTCTTCTAGGTACTTAAAGAAATCCTCTCCTTTGACTCACAGCTTTATGATGTGCAGTTTATTATTCCCACTTCACAGACCAGGAAACTGAGGAAATGAGAAGTGCAGTCATTGCCCAGGGTCATACTGATGATTTGAAGACGGCGATTCACTCACTGCCACTATTTAGTGGAAGCTTATTAGGAGCCCGATACTGTGTTTTATATGCCATATCCATCTTATATGCAGCATCCTCACAGTCCCGCCGCAAGGGAGGTGTTACAGTAACCCCCTTTTGTAGATGAGGAGGCTAAGGCCCGGTCTCACCGTGCACGTTAGGTGAACGTGGGCGCAAAATGATTTCGAGGCCTGGATCCCCGGGCGTTAGTCTGGACTGGGTTCTCTGAGCATTAGCATTTCTGCCCTGTGGGCTAATACCTGTTGTTTCTGGTGCTGAGAAGGCTCAGAGCCACCCAGGGAACCACACCTTTTGACCAGGAGACCCTCTCTGTCCACCACACAAGGTGCCCGGGCTCTGAATCTTGCGTGCGCCTCTGTTGACACAAAGAGGGAGTCGGTGGGGAGTCACCTGCCTCAGCCTGAACCTCTGCGTCACTGACTGTCATCTGTGCTGCCTACCAGCCGCTTCAGGAACAACCTGGACGTGGGGCCCGGACCCCTCGGGGCTGGCCTGGCAGGCGCTCGGCTGACCGCTGGCAAGAGCGGCTGTGTGAGCGCAGCTCTGTCTGGCCCTGTGTCCTCTCGTCAATACTTTCACCTGTTCTTCCTTTCCTTCTGCAAATGACATGAGTAAAGCCCCCTCACCCGCTCTCGGTCACCCCCTTCCTGAACAAGAAATGGACTGCTTCATTTTGTGTCTGGGAAAGAAAGGCCCCGGGAGGATTTATTTATTTATTTTTAAGGCTAGGGAGCTCGATTGTATCGTTTCTAATTGTTTCTCTTCATTCACAGAATGCAGGCACTAGACACCCCTATACCAGTCAAGGGCCTCCCCCATGGGTTCCCCTGTCACACTGTGCTCCCCCTCTCAGGGCGCCTAGCACACCGCGTTGCTGATTCCCTTGCAGGGCTCCCCTGCTAGACCTTGAACTCAGGAGTGGGGGCCGTGTCTGTTTCAGCATTGTGTCCCTAGGATGCAGTACCATGCTTGAAACACAGGAATTAGTCAATGAATAATTTTGTTGAATGAACAAATACATATATACAGTGGCCATAACAATATCCCCCTGAGGGTATGTCCTTATAGTGGTATGGTTCCCCCAAACACGCTTCCTTATTATGGGCTGGGATAGAGAGAATCAGCCTGGGTCCTTTTCTGCGTCTATCCTATGTTCCAGATTGAGGGGAATGTAACTTAGAGTCTTCTTGACACGGCTGAAAGAGTCAGACAGGCCTGGGTTCAAATGCTAACTCTGCCTTCTCCTAACTAGGTAGTGTTGAGCCAGTTACAGGGCCCTCTCAACCCTAGAGTGACATTCTACAATAAGAGAAGGTGAATGTTCAAAAAGAAACAAAACCCAACAAATAAACAAAAACCTAATACTTACATAATGTTGACTAAGTGCCAGACACTGTTTTAAGTGTACTGAATATTATAATCAATCGTCACACCTTCATGAGGTGTACGTACTGCGGTTGCACTCATTTTACAGATGAGTAAACTGAGGCACAGGAAGGATACATATTTACCCAACGTCACATAGCTAGTAAGTGGCAGAGCCAAGATTTGAATCCAGGCAGTCTTGTTCCAATGTCCATATTCTTAACCTCTGCAGTTACTGCTTCTATCAAGATGATACAGGAAGAGCCCGCATTTAGGGTTTATAAGGTCCTTGAGAGTGCTGATTTCAGATCTGCGGCTTACTAGATGTGACTTTGGGCAGGTGACTTAGCCTCTCTGGGCTATGTAACATCCTCATTTTATCATGGGGATAATAAAACAAGATAATGAATGAGACAATAAATTAGATAGAGCGTTAAAAGCTATAAAGCTCTTTGCTCGTGTAAGTATGAAGTGGCTATTAACTGTTAGATGCCAAAGAGCCTCGGATGATAAAATGAGGTGCTTGCTTTATAGGCTGCAGGACTGTGAAAGCATTGGGAACTTTTTGTCAAAAAATTTTTATAGGGTGGGAGGTAGAGAGGGAGGGATGGATGGATGGATGAAAGAAAGGAAAGAGAGTTAATCAGTATTTTAGAAGACATAGTTCAAGTAGAAGAGCCTTAAAGGAGGGAAATGGCTAAGAAGCAGTGTATTATCGTGCTCTTGGAGTTGGGAATTAGACAGTCGGGGTGGGAGTAGGGGTCCAATCCCAATTCCACTTTCTGGCTGTTTGAACTGCAGCTTTACCTTTCTGTGCCTCGGTGTCCTTCTCTGCTAAATAAATGAGAATAAAGCCTTCCGTATCGGCTTGTAATGAGAATTAAATTCGATTCTATACGAAGAGCGCCGGGCTCACAAAAGATGTTCCAAAGCGCCTGCCCCCCCCCCNNCCCCCCCCCCCCCCCGCTCCAGCGGAGTCCCTTGATGTTTCCCATAGTATCCACATGGTGCAAAATTGCTCGATGCCTACGTTGGGGAATTAATTTCCTAAAGTAGGGAGAGGGCATTCAGAATAAACACTCTGCATTTTCATCCTGTTGCTTACCTGCTTGCAGGTGCAACCAGGGAGGGAGGGAAACATTCCCTTCAGCGGAGGTCTTTGTTCTGTTGCAATTAAAGGCGCCTCGCTAATCCTTCTGTTTCCCAGATGCTCTTGGAGCGGCTATATTTTTAGCTCATCTCTTTTATATGCTTCACTCCAAAGACATCTTATTATTCATTTCAAAACTTGACAACTCCTATCACTTTGTCCCGCCGTTCCATTCTCATACACAAAGGGAGCATGAAATACAGCAGTCTCCAGCCAAGTTTTGCTTCTGCTCCACTGAGCGCAGAGCGGCAAGGAACTCTGCCGGCCCCGTCCGCGCATGCACCGGCCTGGGGTGTCTGCTGCGTGTTACAGGTTCTCACGCGCGCTCACCTGCCCCATGGTGTAGACCCAGCGGGTATCTGTGTGTGTGTGCTTGCACTGCAGGGGGCCACGCACACTGTCATACAGACACAACCCGGCAGCCCCAGCGCAGTTCTGGGGCCAGACCGAAGAGTGCGCAGCAGTGAACAGCGGCAAGAATGAGCAGCCCAAGCAGTAAGTTGTTGACTCGACAAACACTTACGAAGTGTTGACTGTGCACCAGGCCACGTGCTAGGAGAGGGCACACATTCTGCATGAACAGAGAAGGTATCCCCTGGTGGGACACACTGTGAATGACTTTGAAATTTATGAGGCACTTGCTGTGCTCTGGGCACTGAGCTGAGCGTGCCATGTGTGTTAATTCGCAGAGTTCTCATAACTGTGGGAGGGGGAGACGGCTGTTCCCAATACACAGGTGAGAAAGCAAAGTCACAGAAAGGGTAAGGGCCTCGCCCGGGTGTCATAGCTTGTCAATCATGAGGCCAGGCTTTGACCGCTGGCTCCTGAGCCTGTGCTCCTAATAACCACTGTGCTGTGGGGGGTCTCCCCGGTCCCCACTCAGACCGCCTCCAATCCAGCAGCATCGTAAATGAGATTAGCCCAGCACCTCGGCCTCACCCTGTAGGTGGAGATTGTGATCACCTGTGTGGTGTCAAAGGTAGACACCCCTGGACAATAAAGTGGGGAAAACAGATTTTACTCAGTAACTACGGACAGTAGAGCTGAGAGCTCCATTCCAATTTATGCAGTGGTGACTGGGCATTTTTTTTAAAGATTTTATTTATTTAGAGAGAGAGAGCATGCGTGTGAGTGGGGGAAGGGACAGAGGGAGAGAGAGACAGAGAATCCCAAGCAGACTCTGCACTGAGAACGAAGCCCGATGCGAGGGCTTCATCCCACCACCCTGAGATCATGACCTGAGCCAGAATCCAGAGTAGGACACTTAGCCCAGTGAGCCACCCAGGTGCCCTGTGACTGGGCATTTTAAAGGGAGAATGAGGATGGGGGAAGAGCAGGGGTTTCCTGGAGTCAGCTGAGAGTAATTTGGAAAAATTGCAAAATGTGGGGAGAGGAGCAATCAGTGGGCTTGCAGGCTGGTGCTGTACCCAAGCTTAGGCTCCTCCCCTCCCGCAGCTGCTGGGAGACGGGCCCTGCTTCAGGCGCTGGCTGGAGCAAACAGTAAATTCTTTTGGTAGCCTCAAGTTTTCGCAGGCAGGTACTTTAAGCAGGGTCATCCTTAGGATCCAGCCTTGAGCTGTCAGAAGCTACAGGCATACCTCATTTTCTTGTGATTCGCTTTATTGCACTTTGCAGATCCTGTGTTTTTTACAAATTGAAGGCTTGTGGCAACCCTGCATCAAGGCTTTCGGCACCATTTCCCAACAGCGTTTGCTCATTTTGTGTCTCTTTGTCACATTTTGGTAATTCTCATAATATTTCTAACTTTTGTATTATTATATTTGTGACGGTGATCTGTGATCGGTGATATGTGATGTTACTGTTGTCACTGTTTTGGGGTGCCCCTCACCGTGCCCACATAAGGTGGCAAACGTAATCGATAGACGTCGTGTGTGTTCGGACTGCTCCACCAACCCCATTTCTCTCCCTCTCCTCGGGCCTCCCTTTTCCCTGAGACACAACAACATTGAAACTAGGCCAAATAATAATCCTACAATGGCTGAAGTTTACAAGTGAAAGGAAGAGCTGTGTGTCTCTCACTTTCAATAGAAGCTAGAAGTGACTGAGTTTAGTGAGGAAGGCATGTTGAAATCTGAGCTAGCCAAAAGCTAGACCTCTTGTGCTGGTTAGCCAAGTTGTGAAAGCAAAGGAAAGGTTCTGGAAGGACATTAAGA
>NC_048219.1:31524092-31561318 GCF_002007445.2 Ailuropoda melanoleuca | reverse complement strand
CCATAGTTTCCCAAACCCACTCTTGAGACCTACTGCTTAGGAAATAAGATTCTTTTCAAAATATTGCTGCTCGTTGACAATGCTCCTGGTCACCCAAGAGCTCGGATGGAGATGGACAACGAGATAAACGTTGTTTTCATGCCTGCTGACACAGCATCCGTTCTGCAGCCCATGGAGCAAGGAGTCATTTTGGCCTCCTTATTATTTAGGAAATACATTTCATAAGGCTGTCACTGCCATAGTGATTCCTCTGGTGGATGTGGGCAAAGTAAATTGAAAACCTTCTGGAAGGGACTCACCATTCTAGAACATTCGTGATTCATGGGAAGAGGTCAAGATAGCAACATGAGCGGGAGTTTGGAAGAAGCTGATTCCAACCCTCATGGGTGACTTTGAGGACTTCAAGACGTCAGGGGAGGAGGTGGCTGCAGGTGGACTGAATGTGGGACTGCACGATGGTCATCTCAGGATAGAACTTGAGCGGCTGAGGAGTTGCTTCTCACGGATGAACAGAGAAGACGGTTTCTTGTGATGAAATCTACTCCTGGGGAAGATGCCTTGAAGCTGGTTGACATGAGAGTAAAGGATTTGCAGTGTTGCAGAAACGTAGTTGATAAAGCAGCAGAAGGGTCTGAGCGGATTGACCCCAATTTTGAAGGAAGTTCTGTGGGTAGAATGCTATCAAACAGCATGGCGTGCTACAGAGAAATTGTTCATGAAAGGACGAGTCGGTGATGAAGCCGACTTCACTGTAGTCTAATTAAGGAATTGCCACAGTCGCTCCAGCCTGCACAACCACCGTCCTGATCAGTTGGCAGCCACTGGCATCGAGGCTGAACCCTCCCTCAGCAAAAAGATTATGACCTGCTGAAAGCTCAGATGATGGTTAGCATTTTTTAGCAATAAAGTACTTTTTAATTAAGGTATGTGCATTGTCTTTTTAGACATAATGTTATTGCACACTTAATCGACCACAGTATAACTTTTATATGCACTGGGAAACCAAACATTCATTTGACTCGCTTTATTGTGATAATCACCTTATTGCAGTGGTCTGGAACGGAATCTGCAAGATCTCCTAGATACACCTGTATGTTAGTGTTTGTTCAAGTCTTCACAGGCGAGGGTTGAAGCTTTGTCAAGAAGCGGCTTCGTCAGGGGAGCCTGGCTGGTGTTTGGTGAGGAAGACTGTGTCATTGGTGCGTGTCACCTTCTGTCCCTGGTCTGTGTGATCCCTGCGCCCACTCTGCTGCGTGGGCAAGCCACTGACATTCTTATGCAGGTTCAAGAATGGGCACCCAGAGAGTTAAAATAGGCGTGTAGATAATAGGTCCTTGAAAATGGGCATAGCGGGTGCTGTGCTACGTACACAGCAGACAGGAGGTTCCTGAGGTGGAAGGGATGGGTAGCTCACCCAGCTGGGCAAGGTAACCTGTTGGGCTTCCTGGGAGCCAGGTCTTCAGTGGCACATCCCTGCAGTCTCAGCTGAATCCTCAAAAGGATGGGCCGAGCCCTCCACCTTTTGGCCCCGGTCTGTCTCTTGTTTGCATTGCACTGGGAAGTCACTCTGGAAGAGGCACGCAGAAGGGAGGTATAGATGACCTCACGGCCATGCCCTCTGAACACCCGACCCGAGAACCCCTCAGCATCTCTTGAGGCTCTGATTCTGCTCTTGCCTTTGTAACCTGCTGCAGCCTGTGCCTTGGAATGTGCTCCCCTTTCGACCTTGTCACTCCTCATCTTTTGTGAATCCGCCCTCCTGCCTCCTCTTCCTGGCGGCCTGCCCCTGCTAACTGCCCCCCTTGCATGCTTCTGACAGTGTGCCACACCCCACTGCAATCACCTTAGGCACCTCTCTATATCCTCCAGACCACGTGCTCCAGGAGGACAGGGACTGCCTGGCCATGTGCGTCTCGTACACCCTGTGCCTCCGTGGCACCCAGCTCACAAAAGGCCTTCAGTGACTGCTCTCAGAAAGGACAACGGATGCAGGAATCCAGGTTGTTCAGCTCTGTGCCTGGCATGCTGTCTGGCACCCCCAGATTCCCTGTCGCTGACACCTACCGAGCACCTGACGGGTTACCCTGCAGTGTTCACGGTGGCCCTCTGAGACCGCAGCTCACAAATGGAGCCGCCAACGTCTGGTGCAGGACTAGGACTTCCCTAAGGTCATATGGCAAAAGAAAGAAGCAGAGCCAAGGAACGATCCAGACCCATCTGCCACTGACACACACACCAAGACTACTCCTAGATCTCGCCATAGGTGACATAAAGCCTGTACTATTGGGAAACATCCAGTGGTTCCCCAGAGCTACCAGTATAGCTAAGTGAACAAAGGCACATCCCCATGACCACTGTCACAACCAGCACTGTCATTCAGTGTTCCATGTGACAAAATCCCTGTCCTCTGGTCCCTGGGAGAGTTGAGTGAACTGCAGGTCATGGACTGTGGGCCAGGGAGCAGGGGATGTGGGAGGAGGCGGGGGGGGGGGCCATCTGTGGCCCGCAGACCTCCTTCCAGGCCGTGTCCAGCCCAGGGATCCCAGGGCAGCGGGTGGTTGGCCAGGTCCAGTTGCAGTCTCGCCAGGGCCCCGTTAGTGGTCCCTGTCCCATGGCCGCCAGCTGGGGGAGTCTGCTCAGCTTGCTGTCCTTCCCTAGCCTGAAGGAGGACTCCATCTGCAACCAGTTGAAAAGGTCAGCTGCCACTGAGATTCACAGCAGAGTCGAGTAGAAAGGAGCTGACAATTCTAGGCACTGCAGTTTTTTTAAGTGGCCTTCAAAGTCCTGTATCCCCTGACCACTGCCTACCTTCTCACGCTTTTGCTCTCTGCCTAGCACTTTATGGTCTTTTGATCCCCAACTGATTGCAGTTCCTTCTCCATCATATGCTATTTTATGGCTTCATGTCTCTTTGTTATCCATCAGAATAGAACATCTGAATCCCAACCACCCCCACAGTCACTAATTACGTAGTCAGTCTCCTACTAATCTAGTCAATTCAGGCTAATTCCTACCCTGTTCTTACCTTCATTATGGCATGGACACACTACTCACGTATTCATTCCACAGATCATCCCTGAGCCCCCAGTAAGTATCAGACACTTGGTTCAGTGCTGGGGATGCATGGGTGAGCCAGGAACTGACACAGGGACTGCTTTCCTAGTCTTCGCTGTGTAAGGGAGAAGACCTGCATTAACCAGGTAATCATGAAAGTGAAGGGGTTATTCTAGACTGTGGTATTATGCTTTAGGAAGAAAGGGAGTGGTTTTCTTCGAAAACAATAAATAAAGGCACCTGGCTCCTTGTCTCCCTGGAGGCAATGAGCTCCTCAAGGGCAAGGATCTTGCCAGCTCTATCATTATGTCCCCAGCACCCAGCACAGGGCGTGACCCAGAGTTTCTGAATCAAGGGAGATGCCCACTGCTGGAATCGAGTCATGGAGATGAGTCAGAGCTGGGCCAGCAGCTAGTGGTATTTGATGCAGGAAGCATGGACTCACTGAGCCAGGCCTCCCTACATCCGTTCCCACTTGCGTGCAACTGTCTCCGAGTCTGGCACAGACACATGCCAGAAGGGTGGGGAAGAAGGGGTAAGTGAGCAGAGAGCTGAGCAGAACCTGATGCTCACAGCTCTTGAGGAGACACCTGACGGACTAAAACGGGCATGAACTTGGCCATCCCACCGACTTCTCACACCAGCTCAGAACCTCACCATTGATTGCACATCGATTGGGCAAGTTGGTTCATCCCTCTGAGCCCTAGTTTTCTCATCTCAATGGGAAAACCACAGAGCCAAGGGTTAGAAATTTATTAGTTTATGTCAATTTTCCTCCTAAAATTTTAAGGTGAGTTGAAGGAACTGGCTACAGGGTGATGCTTGGTGCATTTCCAGTGAAGGGGACAATTTTGTACTAATTTCTTTAACTGACGGTTCATTTTCCCAGGCAACAGCCTAACAAATCACGGGGCCAATTAGTGTAAGAGAACCACTTGATCCTGGTACTCAGAGAGCTCACCACCCCCCCCTCCCCGCCTCAGTGGTTTGGCGGTGTATTTGGGGAAATGCTGCACAGCACTAAATGGGAAATAATTGGACAGATGCAGCCATAAATTGCACAGCGCTGCACTATGCTCAGCTTCTGTTTTAAGTAGCAAGGTCTGGCAGCAATAGGAAAACTGAAGGGTTGGCTGTCCTGCCTTGAAAAGCAGAGCAAAGCTAGCAGGAACCAGACCTGCCCCCTCATTCTACAGATGGGAAAATTAAGGCTTACTGAGGGAGCAGATGGGACCGGATACCTAAGATTTTGTTGTTTCACCCCTGCATTCTCTTGGAGAACTTCTCAAACACAGGGGTATGGAAACTAAGGAGCTGGCTGTATTCCTTTCCTAGGGCTGCTGGAAAAAATAAGCACAGCAGAGAGGCTTACACAGCAGGAATTTATTGTCTCCTAGTTCAAGAGGCTACAAGTCCGAGATCAAGATTTTGAGTGTGAAAACTGTGGCAGAGGATTGGTCCCAGCCCTGTCTTGTGGTTTCTAGTGTTTTGCTAACAATCTTTGGTGTCCCCTGTCTTTTAGACACATTACCCCAATCTCTGCCTTTATGTTTTCAGGGTCTTCCTCCCATGCATGTGTTTGTGTCCAAATTTCCCCTTTTTATAATGACCAGTCATATCGGATCAGAGACACACTCTATTCTAGTATGACCCAATTTTAAGTAATTATACCTGTACGGGCGCCTGGGTGACTCAGTCAGTTAAGGGTCTGACTTCAGCCCAGGTCACAATCTTGGGGTCCTGGGATCAAGCCCCACACCAGGCTCTGTGCTCAGTGGGGAGTCTGTTTCTCCCTCTCCCTCTGCTCCTCCCCTGCTTGTGTGTGCATTCTCCCTCTCTCTCTCTCAAATAAATAAAATTCTTTTAAAAGATTAAAGTAATTACACCTGTAATAACACTATTTTCCACTAAAGTCACATTCTGAAATCCCAACGTTTAGGACTTAACCATGAATTTGGGGAGGGCACAATTCAACGTGTGAGAATGACAAGTCAGATCACAGAATCTTGGAGCTGGGGAGGAACCACCATTTCTTAAGCATCACTAGGTGCCGGGCAGGGTACTAGGAATTTTAGCAGAATGATCTGCTGGAGTTCCGGATAAGCTCACCAAGGTTCAGGGAAGTGAGGTGATCGGTCCAAGTTGGCACTAACAGCCCATAGCAGATCTAGATTTCAGAGGCTGACCTGTGGCTCTCCAAAGTCATGTGTCGCTTCAGTACCCAAGTGTCTTTGTAAAATGGATCTTAGAAACCGTGTGTACCACACCACCACCGGTTACCCACCACAGCTTACAAACAAAGACACCAGGACCTGAACTCCAGCTATCTCAGTCCGAATCCGGTTCTTTCCATTGGCTGCATTTTATTTAGTCATTATGGTTTTTTGTAAGTTTCTGTCTGGCATGCAAGACTTCATTGTGACCAAAGCAGAGGTTAATTTCAGACTGGTTACAACACAAAAAGTAATTTTCCATTTAATATAACGACCTCATTTCTGCAGTGACTTGTAGCAAAACATGCTGTTTCATTTCCATTCATCCACACTCATTTACCTACTTGCTACGATAATTTTACACCATAAGCTAAAATGTTGAAATCATTGGTTATATTACTAAACACCTACAATGGTTATTAGGCTTCTTCATGCAGAAAGAAACAGAAATAAAAATAAGAATTTTAGGAGAATGAGAATATAAGCAGTTTAAGTACATTCAAAGCTGTATTCAGTGCGCAGAGGCTGTAGGGCCTGGAGCCATACCTTGCAGTAATGTAGGGCTGGTCTACCTTATTCGCAGCGAGACCTGGGGTTAGTTATGCTACCTCTCTGTGTCTCAGTTACTCAACAGTAAACGGGGAAGAAACGATATGAAAGGTAGTTGTATGGAGTGGAGTAAAGGAGGAGTGCAGACATAGGGTGTCTGGCGTGGTGCCTAGCACAGAGAAAGCACTCGGACTAGTACCTTTTCTCTTTAATATAATGAAAATAAAATCTAAATTCCTATGCATAGAGAATCTTCTAAGTTTTTTTTTCCGCAGAGTTTCAGAAGTATAAATTGTTCCCGTATTTATTCAACCTGAACTTTTTAAAATATTGTTGAAAATAGAAGTACACTGATGTTTATTTATGCTGACCATGGGAAGGCAAGGAGTAAAGGGAACCGATATCTCTAACTGTAAGCACTTCAGAGTGCACTAAACGACCCCTTATGTTTTGTACCCGTGGTTGCTTGGGTTGGACTTGATAGAGGTCTTTGGTGTTCAGCCTACTTTCGGTTAAGCTCTTGAAATGTTCAGTGCCTTGGTTTCTCCTGTTCTCAGAGAGAGGGAGAGAGAGTGGGAGGTAGAGAAGGAGGCATGCTAGGATCTCGTGTTTGTCTCTGGCATCCCGTCATAAAAACATTCACGCAAACGGAACATTTCACCTTTTGCCATATTTGCTTTCTCTGACTCTCGTTCTCTGTAGATAGGTTAGAGATCAATACTTACTAGATAGCTAGGTAATAAATAGCCACATTAGGAGCGCTTATCACTGCTGGGCCCTTTCCGCAAACAGTGGTAGGAGTCCAGTTTTAAAGTCATGAGTTCATATTGGTAGTTCCAAATTCACATTTAAAATTATCAGGTTATTTCTTAACTTTTCTATTTGTATCTCATTTTTCTTTCACTGAAAAGCTTGCTTTCTAGTAACAGTGTTTTTCTGTATTTTATCCTAATCCATACCCAAAGCAAATTCAAAATTGCAATTCAGTATTATAACCATTAACCAGGCAGAGACTTGAGTGTCAGCAAGACTTGCTCAAAGTCCATATCAGCCTGCTGTTACCTGGGCAAGCCACTTCTTTCTGAGTCTGCTTCCTCCTAAGACAGGGGTGATGAGATCACTATATCATTCAGAAATCTTAGTTTCAAGTAATACAAAATCTACCTCCAGCAGAGTTGGGCAACAAAAGGAATTCACTGATTTATACAACTGAATGGTACAGGGTTAAATTTCCCAGGATGGCACCATCCAGGTTCTTTGATGACGTCACCATGTTTGAAACTCTCCCTAGCCCTTAGCTCCTCTTGCTTTCCCGGTGACTTTATTTCCCATTAGACTCTCTTCCTCAGGCCCCTTTGTCTACTGAAGATCTGTTATCCTGTCATCTCTAAGGAAGGAAGAGCTTACCTGAGGGAAGCATGCTTGGTGATAGGACACCGTGTAGTCCAATAGATTGAGGACCTTAAACTTAGTTGCCCGGGAAAAAATATCCCAAGTATTAAGAGTACCATCTTCCAGATATACCGTTAGATACTTCAAATGATCTTCCTCATTTCCTCCCTATGAGTGAGCAATCTTTCCCATTTTACAGGTGAAAAAACTGAGGCTCAGTGAGGTAAGGTGACTTGCCCGTGGCTGCAAAGCTGAGGTTCAGATCCCTCCCTCACACCACATGCCTCTTGGAATTGGGAACAGGAACAGCATAATATGCAAACCACTCTGAGTATCTAGCAGAAAAGGAGCCCCTTCCCTTCCACACACATACACATTAGCTAGCTTTGGAGAGCCCAGACTGTGCCTTGGTCATTCCAGAGTGCCTAGTCCCAAAGGGCTTTGGGGGAAGAATGTGAAATGAATGAGAAAGGACAGCTAGTCCCACCCGCCACCAGTGGTGACTATGCTGGTGCCGCATCCTTAGTCATGGGATGTGGAATCTGATGGAACCCCAGGGTTAGGAAACTAGTGTTTGACATGGAAGCCAGTTTCCTGTGTCAGGTGGTTTTCACGTCTCTGGAGCAGAAATCTGCTATGTTGTCACTTTGATGATTGCTAATTGATAAGGCACACCTGGCACCACTTTGCCTGTTAGACAAATTTAGGCCCAAATCATAGGTCTAGGATGCTCTCAGCTGGTTAACTAGCTCATCTCCCTATTTTTAGTCAAGGACTTCTCTCACATCTTTCTGGAGCTGCGTGTTTATTATTTTTTTGGGTGTGTGTGAGTGTGTGTTAGTTTTATTTAAATCCCAGTTAGTTAACATACTGTGTAATATTAGTTTCAGGTGTACAGTACAGTGATTCAACACTTTCACGCAACACCTAGTGCTCATCTCAGCAAATGCGCTCCTTAATCCCCATCACCTGTATAAACCACCCCCCACCCACCCACCTCCCCTCTGGTAACCATCCGTTTGTTCTCTATAATTAAGAGTCTGTTTCTTGGTTTGCCTCTGTCTCTTTTATTCCGCTTCGCTCATTTGTTTTGTTTCTTAAATTCACACGAGTGAAATCATATGGTATTTGTCTTGCTCTGACTGGCTTATTTCATTCTAACATCTATATCATTGCAGATGGAAAGATTTCGTTCTCTTTATGGCTGAGTAGTATTCCGTTGTATAGATAGACCACATCTTCTTTATCCATTCATCAGTCGATAGACACTTGAGCTGTTTCCCTAATTTGGCTGTTGTTGATAATGCAGAGCTGTGTGTGAGAGCTACTAAGAAGACGCTGTCTGTTATAGCTGTTGTGTTGTTATAAAATTTAAAAAGGAATTAAAGAAGTGTCTAGAGCAAAACAGGACATAAGTACTTACCGAATATAACCCCCTCATTTTAACAGCTAAGGAAATAAAGGCTTAGTGAGGAAGACAGTCCTAGAGCCAGTGGGTTTGAGTGGGGGGTGCTGGGAGAGATTTGGACTCGGGATCCTGCTGACAGACTCTTTCAGTCAAATGATTCATTTTCAACTATGGACTGACAAACTCATAGAGACAGGAAGGAGAAGGTGGTTGTCAGGGGCTGGGGGAAAAGAAGAGGTAGCATTTAATGGTACAGACTGTCAGTTTGGGAAGATGGTGAGGTCTAGAGATGGACAGTGGTGATGGTAGCAGAGCAAGGTGAATATACTTAATGCCAAGGAACCGGACACTTAAAAATGGTTATAATGGTAAATCGATATTATGTCTGTTTTACCACAATAAAAAGCATATATGTACTGCTTGCTTGCTCTATGTCACATGCTGTGTTTGATGCTCAGGATAAGATAAGGGAAAGAAGATATTGTTGCTGCTCTCCTGGAGCTGTTATGTGTGTGTATCCATATCCATAGTGACACACTCCACAACAGCCCCTTGTGGAAAAGTCCAGGAAGCTAAGAGGACTTACAGCATGGGAACCGGGTCCATACTGGAAAGTCACGGAAGCTTTAGAGGAGGACAGACATCTGTGCTGAGATGTGAAGGAGAAGAAGGAGTTGAGCTTTGTAGGTGGACTGAGTGGCCCGTGCACAACCCTGAGGCGGGAGGGCGGTGTGTGCGCAAGTTTGAGTAATGGCCAGGGTGACGGGAAGGCAAGGGGGGGCCGTGATGAGAGACCCTGGGTAGGTGGACCGGAGCCCTGGCAAAGATTTTGTTCTTTATCTGAAGAGCCATGGGTGACCTTAATGTGTTTTCGGTTCAAGATAGCCTTGATCAAATTTGCCAGATTTGCTCTCAGCCCCTTCATCTGTGGTGAGAGCAGAGGGCAGCGGAAGTGGACGAGTGGGGACCGAGGCTACTGCCCTGATCCAGGCAGGAAGTATCAGCCGCGACCTGGGTCTGGTAGTGGAGACAGAGAGGAATGGACAGAGTGAAAGATACTGGGGGACGCACTTGACAAGACACGGCTGTGGGGGCTGAGGGTGACAGAGGCCGGGTGGGCTCAAGGATGATGCTAGAAATGTTCAGACGGCGGTGCGCGCATTGTTCACTGAGTCCAAGTCAGAAAGAAGGAAGCATCTTATGTTCTTTCTTTATTTTAACACTTATTAGTATTTTCTTACTTTATTGAATGCTTAGTGCTTATGTAATTGGTATAATTTTTTTAAATTAGTATAAATAAGCAAAAAGTCAGATTCTAAAAATCACTGTAGTAATTCCACCCCAGAGAACCCTCGTGGAGATTTTGTTGGATGTACTTCTAGACTTTTTACACGTATATGTGGATATGCATTTTTTCCCCAAAAACAGGATATATTAAACATACTATTTTGTAATATGGGTTTTTTTAATTCAGTGGGATGTTGTGAATATGTTTCCATGCTGAAAATCCATACATTCCCCAGATGATTTCCAGTGGCTGGATATTATTTCATCATACGGCACAAAGCAGCCCCTACAACTAGTCAGTCAGCACTCAGCATTTCGAGCATTTCTAATTTTTCACGATTCGAACAGCCCTGCAGGGAATGTCTTGTGTCCAAGCCTTGGCCCCACACACATCTAACGTTATTTACAGATAATTGAATCCCTAGGAGAAGAATCATGGGTCAAAGTTTATGCATGTCTTTAAGGCTTTGAAATATACTGCCCGTCTGCCCTCCAGAAAAGTTGCGCCAAATCACACTCCCACAAATAATAAAAATAACCATAATGGTCAACATCTACACAGCCCTTACTACATGCCTCACACAGTTGCAAGCCCTTTCCATCTCCTGAGTCATCAATCCTCCTAACAGGACCATGAGAGAGTTATTATTATTACTCCCAATGAACACATACGAAACCAGTAGCCCAAGAAAGTCTGTTTCCCCACACTTCTGTCATCACTGGGTATTACCTTTTTTTTTTTCATCCTAGTGGAGAAAAAATGACATCTCATTTATATCTGGTATGTTTTATATGAATTAATTTAATATTTCCAACAACCTTTAAGTGTCTCTGTCATTCTTCATATCATACAAAAAAGAGAAAATAAGGCTCAGAAAGTCAGAACGAGCTGCCTGGAGCCACACTCCTGGGAAATGATAATGCTTAGATTTGAATTGTGCTCTCTGGCTCCAGAGTTCCTATTTTCCCTCCGCTATCACACTGCCTCTCTGGCTAGAGACTAGGGTATTTGGAGATGTGGTTTTGTCCTTGAATAAAACCTTCTAGAAGATTTCAGGATGCGGACTCAAGGAAGAATTCACTCTGACCAGCTCCATTGAGCATTTGATGACGGGGTGCCTGGGGGTGGTACAGAGGTTGCTTCCCAGCCTCTTTGGCACTGCAACGCAGCAAACGCATCCAAAAATATGTTAGAAAAGAGAAAGGCCTTTATAATGAGCCTGGGCCTGCCTTTGTCTTGTGAGGTTTTAACTACTGTAATTGCCTGTAGTGTGCAGTAGTGTAGTTTTCAAGTATCTATTTTTATTCTGTGTCTATCTACGTATCTGCTTTTTTGTTTTGGTTTGGTTTTTGTTAACTCACTTGAATCCTGGTGGGTATTTTTTCCATGAATAGTATTGCCTTGGGAAAGCGCGCACTCCCATACACGCACATGCACACACACACACACACAAATAATATGAAGGCTAAATGGGATGGAATTTATTCTTTAAAAGAAAAGCGAGTGGTAAAGTCTGAGCAGATGACTTTCCAATCCATACTGTATTTAATTGGCTGTATTGAACCATACTACAAATTAAGTCTCCTCTGTAATTTATTCTGTCAAATGGTAACCCTCCAAACAATTTGATACCTCATTTAAACATTGGTAAATGGCTCATGGAGATGCTAAGGAAAAAAAAAAAAGATTTAATGATGATCGGGTAAGAAAGCCTCCGTTCCGAGAACGAATCCTCTGCGAAATGTCATGAATTCACCTGAGGCCATCGTTCACCGAGCATTTACTGAGCAACTACCTTGCACAGCGTGTGCCTTCCGATGGCGTGGTTCTTCCTTCCTTCCTTCTTTCACTCTTCAAACATTATTTCGCACTTCTGTTCAAAAGGAACAGTGTTAGGCGCTGGGATGAGACCGAGAGGAATCAGACATGGATCTTTCTCTTGAGAAGGTAAGAGCCCCAAAGGAGAGAGAAAACAGGTGCACAGATACATTCTCCAGATGTCCTGTTCTCAGGCCCTAGAGGCCTTTGCAGGTTTAGGTCTTTCTGCCTAGAATCCTCTTTCCCCTGATTTTCTGGGGACTTACCCTTCACCTTCGAGATTCAGTTCAAGGCCAGCTTCTTTGTCAAGTCTTCCCTGATGCCCTTCCCCATCCCTGCTCTGAGCCGACATAACACCCCATGCACACCTTTAATACAAGCCCGTCTTATTATAGTGTGATGGTGGGTTTCTTTGCCTGTCTTCTTAGGTGATTGCAAGGTCCTCAAGGAGGGGCTTATGTTACAGTATGTGGGTGGGTGTCGTGCCCAGCATGAGATGGGCACCTCCAGCTACTCAGTTAGTGCACGTGGCATGAATAACTGGCTGAAGGGGTAGACGTGAAACAAGATGAAGACGTGTGAGGCATCCCTAGATAGAGGGACAAATACAGTGCAGTGAGATCTAGGGACAGAAATTATCACGGAGGGAAATATGGAAGTCAGGGAAGGCTCCTCGGAAGAGCACGCTGTCAGAGCTAGCCTTCAAGCATATGTATGATTTAGTTATGAGGAGTCAAAAAGCATGGGTGAGGGATGAAGAGGGCAATCGGCAGAGAAAACATGGTGAGCAGTGGCACAGAGCTGGGGGAGGTGCAGAACCCAGAGGGCAGTGATGGGCTCTTCAGACTCTTCGCAGCCTGGGTCCCCTGAAGTTCAGTGGTGGGAGGAAGGTCAGACGGAACTGAGGAGGCTAATTTGCAGTCTGTCTTCGGAATTCTTCAGTAACAACCTTCATGCCCAGTATACGGAGGGGGGTTCAGAATGGGAGAAACAGACGAAGCCGTGGCAGAGAAATAGGGTGTTATTGAGGACTGTTTCTGAAACCAAATACCTGCTTTGATTTTTGGCAGGACTTTAATGTCTCGACTGTTTTTCTAGGATTAAAAAAAAAAAAAACCAAAAACCTGTTTTCCAAAGAAAGCATGGAAGAAGGATGACTAGACTCTGCCTTTCCTCTCCCCCTCCATCCCCTTCTGGCCCAGTATTCTCTCCCCCCTCCAGAACAACTCATGCTGCCCCAGAAGTGCCCACAGAAACACCCCTGGGATGTAGTGGTCTTCGTTTCCCATGACGAAGGTTAAGGTGAAGCAACAAATTCTACAGCAGAAATGATTTGTGAGGTCTGAAGCCAGAAAGATGGCAGCAGTCTGGGAATGGGCATTTTGGAAGTTCAGGGCCAGGGGTCTAGAGCTAAGGTGCTGGCCATCACTAGAGCCACGTGCCCACTGACCTGAGAGGCTGGCTGTGTGGTTCATGGTCCTAATGGCTAAAGGATCTGGGCGACAGAACAGCGCAGCAGATACCATAAAGAGCCATGAGCTCCTGAGCGCTCGCTCCCAGAGCATGCTGTCTTGACCTTGTTCTTTGAGATCCTTATAGCAAACTGGCCTTTACCCCCACACCTTCTGATTCATGACACTCTCGGACCTCCGATACCTACCAGAAGCCAGAAAAGCTTCCACTCTGGCTCCTAGCCAGCTCTCCCCTTCCTCGTCCCAGCTTCTCAGGGATCATGGCTTTGTTGTTGGACTGGCAAGGCAGGAATCTAAGGAATGGAGACCCCGATCCTACATCATCTTGCTTTCTCTGTTCAGGGCTTTGTCATCCTTCAGAGGGAGATTGAGGGCTGCATTTAGGGTGGTCCCGCCAGAACTCTTTGACCCTTAGTCTTTTCATAAACTCACTTGAACGATATGATGTTTAAGGTTCCTCTGGCTTTGATGGTGCTGATAAAGTTTGCTTGAAAACATGGAGGAATTTTGAGCCTCAGTAAACAAGTAGTTGCAAGATTCTCTGAGTTTCCAAGATGAATGCAGTAATATGACCATAGGGGTTATCGGGATTCTGATGTCTCTGTATTATGTCTGCACAGTTGAGGTTGGAGAAAGTGGAGGCATATCCCCTCCATGATTCTTCATTTCCAAATAAATGAGCCACTTTCACAGTCATCCTTTTTAACGTGTCATAAAATTAACTATGGGAAAAGATAATGTTACAGATATCTTTAGGCACTTTAGGCACGCACAGAACTACACTTGGCGAGGCAATATTAGGTATCATCAGGCGTTAAAAATGTTTTGATTTTAAAACACTTAATGAGGATTCCCAGAGAAATTAAATCATCTCCATCTGCTGTCTTACATAGTAGGTGATATTTTACCTTTGCACAATCATCTCCACATCTCATTCCACTAAGAAGACTTCTAATCACAGTTTAATTTTAGAGCAATATTCCACTTGGCAATCAATAAGCTACTGTCATCAAACTTTGATTTAATAGGAGACGCAGATAACATTGTCCACATTATGCGGAGAGAGAAATACTTTCTGGAAAGGGGAGAGAAGGAGGATGTCTTTGTCTACCATTTTCCCCTGTTGCATACCATTCTAGTTCACAAAAGCCTATAAATCAATACCCCCATGTTATGTGAATATAAATCTCATCACTTTTACATCATTAGCACCATGAAGAAGCCACCGCCCTTTGAGCAGCTTTCCTTTACCAGCTAAGGGTGTCCTCTTAATAAAACAAGAATAAATGGATTCTGAGTCCTTTACTAACAAACATTTCCTTCCTCACCAACTTTATTTGGGTCAGGATTCTTGAGAATTATACAGTTGTCTAATGGCCGATTAAGGGCGAGGGTGACCAGGCAGTGACACCACCCTCCAAGCATGATGTCCAGTGGGCAGTGGGCAACTTGACAAGGCATGAACCTGAAGAGAGGGTCCCAAGAGTAGTCAGAGAGGTTACTGAGTGATCAGAGTCTAGAAGGTTAAGGTGAAGCAGCAAATTCTATGGCAGAAATGACTCCTGAGATGTGAAGCCTAGAAAGATGGCAGCAGTTTGGGAATGGGCATTTTGGAAGGTCAGGGTCAGGGGTCCAGAGCTAAGGTGCTGGCCATCACTAGACCCATGTGCCCACTGACCTGAGAGGCTGGCTGTGTGGTTCAAGGTCCTAATGGCTAAAGGATCTGGGGTGATAGAACAGACCTTCTGAAACATCCATTCCAGTGATTGCCATTACCTTCATAACTAAATCCCCTTCGTGTTACATGTCTCCCTCCCTCCATGGACTCAGTAGTGGTGAAGAATTTTGTCCACCCAAAAAATGTATTTATATTCATTCACTTTTCTATTTGAATTATTCAAACCCACAACTAAATGCTGAAGAGAATCCTCTCAAAGATGAACTAAGGAGTACAACACTAACCTGATACAATTCTAAAATGAACTTGGCATTTTCATTTGCAAGCACAATGAAATGGGTTGTCTTAGTTAACGATAGTTATAAATGTCTGTTTCGCTTTTTGAAATGTTGAAAATTGCTTAGGACTTCTTTTAATTACCTTTAATGAGCCAAGGAGATCCTGGGCTTTGGGTTAGGAGCCATTGATCTGGTACAAACTTCTCATTGGATAGAAGAATGGATGAAGGTCCAGAGAGGTACAGTGAATGCTTTGTGTTCACACAGTGGCTACAATTCAAGCCTCTTAGTACCTAATATAATAAAAAGGCCCCTTTATAAGGACTTTCAGCACATCGTATAATGTCCAGCTGCCTATCTAAGCCTTTACACAGACTACCGCTTACTGAGGGCTGCTTTAAGTAGGGTTCATCCAGGAAAATGGTCGTGAAGATGATCCTTGCCAGCAGGATGGCGAGCATCGTTAGTTGAGGCTTAGGTAGTAAAGGAGGGAAGATCAGTTTCAAAAGGTTTTCAAACTACTGGTCAACTACCCCAATTTCAGCAACTGTGGGTCAAGCAGAGCGCCAGGTTCTAGGATGACAGAGTTGAGCAAGCTGAGCCTGGCGGCGAAGACAGACAAGGAATCAGGCAAACCCATCAGAGAAGGAAGGTCTTGGCAGCAAAAGCACAGGGAGCTGTGGGTGAGGAATCAATTAGGAATTTGGGTATCAGTCAAGACTGAAGTTCTATGGAATTATTTCTGCACGGGGAGGGAAAGCAAGCCTGTTCAGGGGAAGTTTCGCAGAGGTGGTACTATTCAAATGTCTTTTTTAAAAGATTTTATTTATTTATTGGTTTGTTTGTTTATTTATTTCAGAGAGAGAGAGAAAGAGGTGAGCAGAGGGAGAGGGAGAAGCAGACTCCCCACTGAGCAGGGAGCCCAAGGCGGGGCTTGATCCCAGGACCCAGGGATCACGATCTGAGCTGAAGGCAGCCGCTTAACCCACTGAGACACCCGGGCACCCCTCCAATGTCCTTTTAAAAGGGACTAGGATTCAGGCAAATGGATAGAAGAAATGGGCATTGCCCACAGGGCAGCCAGCCCATGGACAGTCTCAGAACTAGGGGAGTCCACCTCTAGCCCAGATGGTGACTCTGAATAAGATAGAAAAAGGTATTCGTTCCTTAAGACACTCTGTCACCATCTGTCAAAAAAGGGTTGCACCCATACACGTTTATGGTGCTGCGACTTTGAACAGCGCCCCCCCGTATCTGTACGGTGCGCTCTTCCTGCCGGGCATGCAGCGGCCCTGGGTGTAGGAGTGCATCAGATACCACACAGAGCTTCGACTGGGCTGTGTCCCGCAGCGAGCTGCAGCCGAGGCCTGTCCCGCCCAGGTACGCGGCCTGGCCCTGGCACGCTGAGGGAAGCCCCGGCCGCAGACTTGCCTTCAGCGTCATTATGAGCAGTCCTATTTATCTCCGCAGTCCCAGCACTAAGATCACGGAGGGAAGCCTCCATCTCTCAAGGGCAGGCGCGGCTCTTTTTGCTTCCATCTGGACCCAACAGCTTTTCCAAAGCCCTTCGGGCCTGTTCACACGTAGCTGAAACACATCTCTTATTGATCAACAGCTCGAAGGGAAAGTCCCGTGAAATGTGCTCTTCCTTTTGTCTCCGACAGGCCCTTCAGCATCATCATGCTGTTCACGAAATTTCCTACATTGCAAAGGACATCACAGATCACCGGGCCTTTGGATACGTTTGTGGGAAGGAAGGGAATCACAGATTTGTTGCCATAAAAACAGCCCAAGCGGTGAGTACCCCCATCCGAGGAGGGCGCCTTTCCTTGTCGCTTTAGGGGGTAGTGCATCCGGTCACACTGTTGGTCTTTGACAGCCGCCTCTGATGTAGGACGAAACCATGCTGATGCTCGGGCTCCCATCTCCAGAGTATAAACAGCCTCGGAGCAAGGAGACTGGGGGCTCAGGCCCATCCGGTCTTGTTGTTGTTTATTTCTAATGTGTATTTCGTAATGACTAATTATTTTCCTTTCTGATTAAGCTGGATGGAGACACCACTGTACAAATAAAAGTTTCCTTGTGTTCTTAGCCTCATTTAAAAAGAAAATAAGAGAAAACAAATAGCTGTTTTGCATAAGGCCTACCCTAATTTTATTGTATTCGAAATTACTAATAAATAAAAGCAATGCCTTTTATGCTTATGATTATGAATTTGCAAATATAATTAGTTGAAGAAATGAACTTTAGCCTAGATGCAATTTGCTAAACCAATATAAACAAGGTAGAATTAATTAAAGATGGAATGCTTTCAGTTTAATCGGAACAGGAAGGGCTGTGGGTTGTAGCAGGCAAAAACCAGAAACAGGCCGCTCCGGCTCAGGACCGTTCCCTTGCTCATGCGCTTTCTACCACCTTTTACTCCAGGCTGAACCTGTTATTCTGGACTTGAGAGATCTCTTTCAACTTATTTATGAATTGAAGCAAAGAGAAGAGCTGGAAAAAAAGGCACAAAAGGATAAGCAGTGTGAACAAGCTGTATATCAGGTATACCCGTGAATTTATCTGAGCGCCAGAGAAGATTGGGACTTAAAATAAACAGATGTGAAAACTGACAGTCAGGGCTTGTCCTTCCGCTGCCAAGTAAAAATACACAAAGATGAAAGGTTCCCGTGTAAATTACAGGCACCGAAAGCAAGCCGTTAAAGCCGTTAGAGATGGTCTTTTACTCTCTGAAATTCTGGACATGTTAGAGAAAGTGAAATTTTGCATTCTAAGGAAGATTTCAGGGGGAGGAGAACAGAAAAGACACAATTGCTTTTGCTGTTGTTAAGGGTGGGGGTGGGGCTGGGGGCGGCTATGAGGGTTTTCATTTTCCCTCTGTGTGTTGTTGTTTTGTACCTGAAATGACCCAGCAGCCTCTCCTCCCCAGAGCTGGTTTCTTTACTGTCCTGTAATTTCTGAATACAGTCTCATACCTCTCCCTTCACTTATATCCTCTGCTTTCCAACCTCCCTTCTCTCGCTCTGCTGTAGACAATTTTGGAAGAGGACGTGGAAGATCCTGTATACCAGGTAATTGCTGAACGCCGTCCGCGTTTTTAGGGTCAGGAATGGCGAGGCCTTCAGTGCCCTGAAGAGCCCCTGGCTGCAGAGCCTGGAGAGGGACCGAGATTAGTTTCAAGGGTGAAGGCTTCCAGCCCCTCGGGGAGTGGATTTCCATAAAAACAGAAGTTTGGCTGGCATCCATTACATGGGATCTGGAGATCCGCTTCTCCCTTCTTGCCCCTGCTTCGGCCCCCTCCACAGTCTATAAGTATTTGATCCCAGAGCTGGATGTTTTCGGGAGTTTCTTGAATATTCCAAGCTCATGTGAGGCTTCTCTGAGCTAGGAACCAGGGCTGGGGCCTGAGTTTTGGGGACTTTGGAGTACAAGCCCAAAGGGGAGTTTGTAAGTTTTGGAGAGGTGTTGGGGTGAGTCTCTGGCCCCTCTGATGAGCTGGCTCATGCCGTGGGGGCTGTTGGGAGGAGGGTGAGGGAGTTCCTAGAGACGCCCTAGCCCGTAGCTTTCCCTGAACTCTGCAAGGCTGCAGCCCAGGTGGGGCCGGAGAGATGACTTCTCCGGGATCCAAGTATTGCTCTGTATAAACAAATGGAGAAGGAGGGGAGAGGAGGCCTCTCACCACCAGCCCCAAAGCCGCTCCTGCTTGCTCCCCAGGAGAGGAAGGAGCCAAAAAATGGACCTGTTGGACATAAAACCCAAAACTTCTGTTTCTAACCGGACACACCTAGGTTATACATGTGTGTATCATGCATGCGTTATTAATCAGTGTCTATTCCCACACAGAAAGCTGGTACAGCTGTGACAAAAATAAAATAATATGGATAAAATAAGTAAAATAGTATGAATAACGTGAAGCAGAAACGTCTAGCCTACGTGGCTCTTAACAAAAGCCAAAGATGCGCCTGACACCATGCCCTCTCTGTAGAATGCGGAGGGTAAGGATTTGTCTAGACTATGAGCTCAGCCCCGGCTAACTGATTCACGGAGAATGAAGACTCGTGCCCTGTTAAATGGCCCAGTCCTTTACAGTAAACATGCACAGGAAAAAAAAAAAAACAAAACACAGATTTTCAATATTTAAAACTAAGAATGTCAAATCAGGTGATATTTATGATGGGGAGATTTGAGGTTTGTAAGCACTTCAGGGCTGAGTTAGGACATTGGGCTTGAGGGAAGCAAAGGGGGGCAATTGCTGTAACCCAGATTATGAAGTTGGGCCCCTAGATGTTCCCAGGAGGTGTCGTTCGCACTCAGCCGTGCGGCACACACAGACATTACTGAGACTAAATGCCATCGAATGAAGAGGTTGCATCTCCAGAAAGATATGCAGGGGTCCCACGCCTTTGCTGCTGTACAGCCAGCCCTCAGACCCTTGCCATTTTCCTTAGAAAAGGCAGGAGCGTGCAAGGCACGTGCAGCATTTCAGTGATCCACGTGTCCCTTGAAGGTGTTTTCTGTTGCAGCTGTTTCTTTAATGCTCACTGTGATTTGTATCCTGAATTCCAAATGCCTTTTTTCCCTCTCTTTTCTTCCCCTCTGACCTTTCCTCTCTGGCCGCTCCATAATAGTACATTGTGTTTGAGGCTGGACACGAGCCAATCCGTGATCCTGAAACAGAAGAAAACATTTATCAGGTATAAAATCGCTTCTCTCTCTTTCCATTGCCCCACTCCTCCTCCCTTTGCGTGGACGGGTCTGCAGAACCTGGGGCGCTCTCCTCACAGGGTCACTCCGCGAGCTCCAGGTCATCCAGGTTTGGTCAGATACCTTCCTCTGAGTTGACTTTTACCCGTTGACGGATAGTTTCAAAGCCTTGTTGTGGAAATGTTCAAAGGCCCCTTGAGTGCGGTTTTTTTAACTGTTAATGGATCCTAACTGTTTTCAATGGACTCAAGAATCAAACATTCTATTGGAATAAAGTAATCCATTGGGGGGTGGTTGTCCCTGATAAAGCAGGGTCCTTCATTTCTCAAAAGAAGGTGCTCATCAGATTTCTTTAAAAATCCAACTGCACTCCTGAAAATCAAGGACAAATTCAAAAACGCTATTGCAAAACAGCACTGGGAATATTAACTGAATAAAAGAAAGTACAGCTCAAGGTTTTACCCCTCCTAAAGGGAAGGTAAACTAATATTCTTAAATGTCTGCTCATGTGAAGAGCACTGCATACACTTTGTGATTCATTTAATTCTGACAAACATGCTATAAAGGAGGTATTTAATCCCTCTTTTACAAGGGGAAACTGAGACTCAGAGACGTTGAGTAGCTTCCCGGGGGCTGTATAGCTATTTAGAGCTGCGATCAGATCCAGTGTGAGTGAAGGTAAAACTCACACATCCTCCCCCATGCTTTTCCATCAAAGAGTCTGAGAAATTGCACCATAGCAACACATCAAACAAATATGACAACATCCAATTTTTCACTAATTAGAATTTTAGCCTTAATTTGAAATATAAACATTATGGAAGAAGGAAAAATTTAATGCATTTAATAAGTGATTTTAATTTTCTTAATTTACTCAGTTGTGCGGTCTGCTTTTCTGCCTTGGGCATGCATTACTCGTATAATAAAAGTAAAACAGATTTTCAGTTTCTGTCAAATGCACAGAATTCTAAATGACCGCAGGATCACATCAGCTCTATCAACAACTCAGTTTAAGCCAGTCCCGTGGAGTAATAATCGAAATATTTCCATCCACTGGATCTGTCTGGATTGGTTGCAAGTGGGAGGCTGTGCGCTGAAGTTTTGTTTAAAATCATCGTTTACAAAGTTTCCATCCTTACACAGAAAACTTGCGTATTTGTTCTCAGTGTCAGATTTTAAATTACTACAATCTTGTGGTGTCTGAATATGAGGCCAAAGGAGCCATTAACCGGTCATCCTCTGAAGAAAAAAACACCTTTTAAGACAAAATTAGTCTTTTCAGTGCAAGGTTTCTGAATTCCGACTGAGCCGTAGTTGGCGGGGCTCCCACTGTGCCCTGTGGGGGCCTGCTGGGGGTGTGGGGCATCCTGTGTGCGGGAAGAACTGGTTCAGGCTAGCAGAGAACTGGGCTCCGGTTCTGGCCGCATCACCACCTACCTCTGGCTGAGCGGTAGTGGGCAAGACACTTGCCCTCTCTGAAACTCTGGTTCCCCAATAATAAGGTAGGGGAGTAATTTCTCCGTAATTCACACTCGGCATGAGAATGAAGCAAGAGCGTGTGAAGGCTATACGGAAGAGACTCTATCCCGGGTCACACGGTGTGTGGAGGCAGGGTTCTTGTCCAGGTACCAGCTCAGCCATTCATCCAGCTTGTCGATGTCCTTTCCTTCGCCGAGCCTCAGTGTACTCATCTGTGAAACGAGCTGCTAAGACTGAAGAGTCTCTTAGGCCCTTTACAGCATTTGCAAGTCGTGGCTCATCACAGGACAGTGACTCTTTAGAGAAACATGTTGGCTTGCTTTACAGGGCAACAAGACTCTTAGAAGCGGCGTGTGTGCATGTGTGCCCGCACTCACACACATATATAGTGGCTGTTTAACATTTATTGAGTGCTGACTGTGGGCCGGCTCTGTGAATGGGGTTTGCAATATCTTCTCTCTCACAACAAGACTGTGTGGTTTGAACCGTCCGTCATTCCCACCTTCCAGACAGAACAGTGGGGCTCACACAGAGAAGGTATCTTGCCCAAGGTCCCAGAGCTGCAAGAGGTGGCAGCCTCACTTACAGCCAGGTCTCTCTGACCTCAGAAAATAAATAAATACCAAGGTTCTTCTCCGCTCAGAATATTTTTTATAATAATTTTTAATTATTTTAGTCACCATACAGTACATCATTAGTTTTTGTTGTAAAGTTCCATGATTCATTATTTGCGTATAACACCCAGTGCACCATGCAATACGTGCCCTCCTTAATACCCATCACCAGCCTATCCCAGAATATCCGGATGCAGCGTTTCCTGATTAGATTCTGTGTAGGTTTCAAGTCACTATCTAAAAATCACACTCGTTCTAACAGTTCTGACCTCTGGATCTCCCCGTCTGTCCATCATTAGCAGGCAGGTACCATTTAAGGAAATGAATATTTTATCACCCTCTGTTCTCCTCTGCTGCTTTGCCAGTCAGCTGGGCCTCCATTTGCTTAACGAGAGATAAGCTCTTGGGCCTGAAGATAAGGCTGGGCTTTTAAGGAGCTTCGATTAGGGGCCTGGCTCCTCTTTGTGTTTTAAGAGCCTAGGAGTGTTGCATCGCTGTTCCTCCTGAGTAGATCCGTGTGTCCTGTTCTTCAGCTTGGTCCAGGGTGGGCTCAGATTTTCATCCCTTCCCTGTTTTCCCAGACTGAGGCAGACAGACCTGGGGCCTAATCCTTTAGCTGTTTTGTGGCCTTGGATGAAGTACATAACTTGTGTATCCCAGTCTCCTAGGCTGTAACATGAGGGATGCTATGCCATCTGCTCCTAGAAGTGATGTGAGGTGTAAAGCGCTTGGTACGTAGTAGGTTCTGTGTAAACGTTCGTTCCCTTTACTTCCTAAGACTGTCATCAGTATCCAGTGCTGTTCAAGATGTCTTATGATGGTGATTAAGTGACGTAGAACGTGACTGGCTCGCCGCCTCCTGTCGGAGCCTCGCGGAGAGTTGCAGCCTCGCTTGACTTTGCCATTTATAACTCCCGCACAGGAGAGGGAGACTCTAGAGTAAATGTATCCTCTCTTTGAGGATCAGAAGTCTCATTTTCCAAACCGGATTAATAATATTGATTGTCTCTCTTTCTGCGTGCATCAGAAAAAGTTATCCGTCATCTTTTTTAAAACAATGCAGAACCTTGCGGTGCAAGGGTTTTTACACCTCGCTTAATGTTGGCCCTTGCAGTAACGCAGGGAGATGAGAAGAGCTATGATGACTATCGTTTTAAACCGTAAGAGTATCAAGTCCTCTGATTCAAGTGCTGGGCCCAAGGCCAGAGCCTCCGCTTCCAAGCCCGGTGTTCTGTAGCGCGTTAACAAGCTTCCTGCACCAGCAAGACTGCAGCCTCCACGCGGGCATTTTTCACGTTCTTTGGTTTGAAAATCATTTTTAATCGCCCATGGTGTGTCAAGTATTGTTATTTTAAAATGATAAGTCTCCGCTCCTATGTCGCTCAACCCTTAAACTGCCTCTCTAACACTCTTAGGGTGTTACTGAGCTGAAGGTCTTGTGTCTTCTGTACCTATGGTGGTTAACGTACAGCTTTGACGGTAATTCCACATTTGTTAACTCCCTCGTTCAAAACACATTTCTGTATGGAGCACCTAGCGTGTGCCGGGCACATGGAGATGGGGTAGACCGTGGCGTGGTCCCAACCCTCCAGAAGTTTCTGGGTGCCCCCTTGAATGCCTCCAAAAGCTAGATGAGAAGACTGAGATTCAGAGAGGAAAGGGACCCTCTGAGGTCACACAGCCTGTGGCAGGGCTGGGATTAGGAACCAGATCTCCCGCTTCCTTTCGGTTCAGAACTGTTCTCACTCGCAATACAATGTCATGTTATGAAATGGCCTACAGGCAGAATGGACCGGCCAGGCAGGGAGGAGAACCTGGACCGTGGTCTCTCTGGTCTTCGTCCCTAAGGTATTCTGCCATCCCTTACCTCACACGTGGTAAATGTTTGATGCTTAAACATGGCCTGCGTAACCGGTATTTACCGGTGGGGAAACAGGCTAGTGAACTATCTGCCCTGCCCTAGCTTACAGCTGCTGTGTGGTTTGACAGCTCCTGCATAAGATAAAGCACACTTTACGCTCACATGAGTAGCCCAAGTTCTTTCCCACCACCCCCCAGTAGACAAGATGCTCCATTCCATCGGGGGCCATACCCAGCTTGTTCGCCATCATTGTCCTGGGCAAAGCACAGAGCACGATACATAATAGGTTCTTAGCCACTTTGATTTTTTAGTGGGAGGGCTGTACCAGAGGTTACAAAGGGTTTAGGGGAAGGCTCCAGCCAGGTAGAGAGCCAGGCAAGGCTCCCAAGAAGACATCCCAGCCGACATAAATCTTAAAGGACAAATAGGCAGATTGATATGTCACCCATGGGAGAGCCAAGCAGCAAAGCTTTTTCAATTATGCACAGTTTGGGTTTATCCATCCTGCCGCTTCTCCTCCATTTGCAGGGATAATTGAGAGTCAGCCGCGGTTCAACTTGCTAAGTGCCCATAGTGAGCCGTGAATTACGGGGAACAGAAATGCTGTTCATTTTGCTCAGGAAAGGGTGAGCTAGTAAAAATACAAGTGTGGGCTGGTAATTTATTGGCCCTTGTTAACAAGGACTCGGTAGGCATTCTTAGAGGATTCCTTTTAGATGGAGGCCGGTTATCAGGAGCAAAGAAATTATGTTCTTCACTGGCTACCTGCGAGCTGAGGTTTGCAAGAGCAGCTCAGAAAGTGCATCTTCTGTATCTCCATGCTCCCTCATAGTCCTGTTTCCTGCAAGAATGTGCACAAATGTGATGTCCAGGAAAAAGATGCAATCAGAACAGCCACGGGGACGGTGGGACGGGGTGAGATGCAGCTGTCCGTATAGTGTAGTTAAAAGGCAAAGTGCCAGGACTCCACCTCTGGCAGCCCTGCTCACCTGTAGGACCCCTTCCGGGCTTCCTTTTCCAGCTGTGCAACACGGTGACAGTTGTCATCCTTACCCGATGGCTCCCAAGCATTACATGAGAATGCATGTAAACACAAATGTTCAGAACTGCCTGGCACGCAGAAAGCACCCTGTGGATGTGAGTTCCTGGTGTTAGTAAGAAATGTCTTGTCTGGTAGCCAGGAAGAGCTGGGTTTGAATCTCATCACTTGGAAGCTTTGGAAGAGTTTCCCTAACATCTCTGAGCCTCACTTTCTTCTGTGTAAAGCTAAGATTGTAATATCAGGTTTTAAGGATTATTATAAGGATTTTAAATTAAGCTGATGAGAGTGGAACCAGCACAGGGGACTCGAGGAAGGAGCCGAAATTCCTCCTTCTCCTCGTCAATAGTAGAGTTAGCTGGTCCAAGCCAAAAAGATACTTTTTCTGTTTCTTCACTGTTGTCCACATTTCTGACGACACATTTACCCAGAAGACATTTACCAAATGCCTGCTGAGCTGCAGGCACCATGCTTGCTCTTAAGGAGCTCCCAATCTGATGAGAAGGAACACAGATTAGCAGACAGTTGGGAAATCACTACAGGCTGTGGCGTCCGATGGAGGTGTGAGCTGCGCTGTGCTGGATGCTGGGAAGCACAAGGGCTTGCTTTCAAGCCAGAATGCTTCAGTGTAAAGCCTTTGATTGACTCATTAGATAAGTATTCAACGTGGGGCGCCTGGGTAGCGCAGTCGTTAAGCGTCTGCCTTCAGCTAAGGGCGTGATCCCGGTGTTCCGGGATTGAGTCCCACATTGGGCTCTTCCGCTGGGAGCCTGCTTCTTCCTCTCCCACTCCCCCTGCTGTGTTCCCTCTCTCGCTGTGTCTCTCTGTCACATAAATAAATAAAATCTTTAAAAAAAAAAAAGTATTCAACATATCCACTGTTGTTAGTATTACAGAAAACGTTCTTAGACTTATATAATGTATCAATGGTAAAAGAAGCTATCATTCTAATACTTTACAGTATTAGTATAGCTCCTAATAGTTTTTATTTATCACCTCTTTTCTCATTTGATCCCCATAATAACCCAAATGAGAGGCAGAGCCCATAGCACCCATTTTATAATAACGAAGTTCAGAGGATCTAAGTGTCCTGCTCAGGGGGATGTAGTTACCAAGTGGCCCGCTAAGACCAGATGGATGAGTCAGAGGAGGGAGGGAGGGAGGGAAGAAAATACAGATACATATTAAAAAACGATAGAGATTTTCTGGATTCTTGTTTTACACTTTCCATGCCATTGATGGCCCCTTTTCTTGGGAAAAAACTTCTGGTGACTGTCGTATGGCTTGTCTATGATCCCAGCAGAAGCCAATCTTGATACTGAGAGCTTGATATTTGCCGTATTTTAAATAACCTGGATCTCAGTCTGCACCGAGCAGCTTAAGCTCAGCCGCAAACTGATTTTAATCACTTTGGACAAGTCCAAGCCCCTTTCGGGGTCACATTTCTGTCTTTGGTGAAACAAGTATACTTTTTTCCACGACATGACCCCTGAGGTCTCTGCAGCTTCCTGTTCTGTGATTCTGTGAGGACCCCAGGGGCAGAGACCCCCTGCAAACTTTTATGAAGTGATTCACGCTCTCCCCGTCATCCAGCTGTCCCCAGGGAAGGAGCCCAGCATGCTGTCCCTACAGTCCTAGCAGCCCCTTTGATTTGGGACCCTCGGGCCTCAGGGGCTGTTCTCCTCCCCAACTCAGCCAGCTTGGAGTTGAACTATGGTTGCTTTGTTCTTTGAAAGTGGAATATCAAAGTGTTTTGACTGTGTTGAATTTGATCTTTCCACAGGTTCCCACCAGCCAAAAGAAAGAAGGTGTTTATGACGTGCCAAAAAGTCAACCTGTAAGTGTAAGTATACCCTCTCTCTTCTGCCAGGTTCCCGTACCCTGCATTCTCATGAAACGGTGTCTACCACCTGAGGAAAGGAACCCCTTTTCTGGATAAGTGTCACAACTGGTAGGGCTTTGCCGGGGGTCTACCTGCCAAGAACTCCTCAGTGAGTCGGAGGGAAGGAGGCATATGGCAGAAATGGTGGGGCTAAAGGAAGGGGTGCCAGTCTGGACCAAGGTCTGGTCCCATGAGTGGCAGTGAGCTGAATTGTGCAAGCCGCTATGTCTGAGGGCCTCAAGGTCTCACGTGTGCGATGGCAAAAGTCTCCAGCCAAAGACTTCATTATACCTGGTCAAATAGTGGGCAGTGTCTCGATCCTGGGAAGAAGGTTGCCCATCCAATTTGAAAGTGGTTGATAGGTCTCAGAGGGACAGTCTAGAGCTGGCCAGGGCCTTTGGAGTGTATGAGGGTCCAGCCAGTGGACAGACCACTATGAAAAAGGCCATGTGTAGTGGGCTTGCAAAGAATTCCCTAGACCCCATCAGCTGGAGGGACTCCTGGAAATGGGAAATCTCGAACTCTGAGACACTGCCCCATGCCACTGCTAGGCCAGGCCCATATTTAGGACCTTCAGTTGGCACTCAGAAGGCAGCCTCCGTCCATAACTCAGAAGAACTGGAGAACTTTTGCTCAGGGGGACATATGGCTTGGCTACGGCCCATGTAAAAAGAACTAGGGTATTTAGTCACTGTTGATCTCAGCTTAATAATGGGGAGAAAGAGCACAGGTTGTGAAGACAGACCCTTAGAAATTCCAGCTCTGAGCCTGATAGGACTGTTGTGAGGCCGAATGATGCTATCTGGGACATTGTTATTGGTCCTGGACCCCACCCTGTGAGAGACACAAAGGCACCCCCACATGTTTCAAGGTTAGATCGATTGGGCAGTTTGAATTCCCATTCTTGGAGCCACGGAAGGACCTGGAAATGCTTGGCCTGGAGAAAAGAAACCATAAATATGGAGATGGGAGTGCCAAGGGCCACTGGGTGGAAGAGGAAGTACACTGTTTTGTGTTGGCTGGCTCATGGAACTGAGACCAATGAGGGGCCTACAAGAAAGCCACTTTCAGCCCAGAGGGAGGGAATGCAACCTTCCTGAATGGTGGGTCGGAGCTGTTAAGGATAGAACAGCTGGCACGTTGGGGAGTGAGCTTCCCATCTCTGGAGCTGCACAAGCAGAGGCTAGAAGACCACCTGTCAGAAAAACTATGGGGGATTCAAATGTGGAGTGGGTAGAGGGGAAAGAGGAGCTCTGTTGTTCCTTCCAAACCTGAGCTGCTATCCTCTCAAATTGAAAGTCTGTCTTGTTCGTTCCTACCCTCCCCTGCTCCCCTTTTACCTGGTGAAATTTGTTCCTGTCAGCATCCGTTCCTTACCCACTATCTTGCAACTTCCATACTTCACCTAAATACTGCTTCCGGAAGCCAATGTATGTTAGATTTCGTTGAAAGGCATATCCAAATGCAGGGCCCTTCTCCAAACCTTGAGCCTACCGCGTAGTAGAGAACATGCACCACAGTGCCGCTTGGAGAAAAAGCTGTTTTTCTCCCTGGGGCCTTTGCATTTGTCAAGCCTCCTTGTCACTGAGGCACTGGTCTGTTTTTCGTATTTCTGTTGGTTCGGCTCCCATCACACAGCTNAGCTCCCATCACACAGCTCCCTACAATTCAATTTGTGCCTAAATTGCCTCACTTGCCCCTAACAGGTTTAGATACGTGAGGAAACATGCTCCATTTGCTGCCTTGGTTTTTGTGAATTTATTAACCAGTCTGGCCACACCATCTCCATGCTTAGTACCTTAAAAAAAAAAAAATCCAAGCTCCTTAGCCTGACATACACACCACTCAAATGCCAGCCTCAGCCCGTACCTCTGGTCTACCTCCCCCTGGTCCAGCTCTTCTGAACTCTGCATCCTCCTGAAGGAGCCTCATCTTCCCCTGACATCCCAGCTTAGCTTCAGGCTCTGGGGGCTCAGGGAGACTTACTGGTCTTCTGCTCCACCCAGTGTCAGCAGATCACCCTTCCCTCTGTGTTCCACTCCTTATCATTCCTCTATTTTAACAGCACTTAGCACACGGTGTCAAAACTCTTCTCCTTGCCCATTACTTCTAGGAGCTTCCTCAGGTCCCTGAACTACCAAAAACTAAGCCCAGGGCCTGGCATGTGGAAGCTGGGCATGACATACAGCCATGCTGGGAATGTTTCATAAACATACAAATGTCTCTGCCATTTAGAAGGAATTAATGAAAATCCCCAGTACTTTCTTTCAAAGGGAATTCCGTGTTTTTCTGACTGTGAAATAGGCAGTAAATAAAAATGCCAAGGTTTTGCTTGGGAACTATTTGGGCTGCCTGAATGGCCTGCAGTAGCTTCCAGCCCTCTGTTTCCACAGAGTCCTAGAAGCATCTGGGGTGATGCTGGCTTTTCCATGAACAGTTTCAACATTTTTAAAAGCCAAAGGGAGGTAGCAGGTCAAAAGCACCAGCTCCAAGGGTGAGGCAGATGCTTGCATTTGGAATCTCAACTCCTGTTCTTACGACCTGTGGGACTTCTCATAAGTTCCCTTGTTTCTCTGTGCCTCATTGTTCTTATCCACCAAAAAGAGAAACTGAACCCAACTTACTAAGCGATTTTGAGGAGAAAATAACATATGCATTGGAAACTTGATCCCACTTGCCTAAACCTTCCAGAGGTACTTTAAATATCCCACATCTCTCACTGTTCTGGGATCTTCCTGTCCTCCAGGCTTGCCCCTATAGACTTGCCTCTCTGATGAGTGCCTGTTCCCTAGGATGCCTCTGTGCTCTGAAAATCCCTGCTGTGATCTTGCTGTTTGCTCCTTCACCACCTGCTCCTTAGCCAGAAAGACAGGTAGACCAAAGACAATCAAATTAGTGCATATTAAGCAACTTCCAGGCCATCCGGGGCCTTCCACAAGTTTCCCACAAGAAGTTTCTTCTTCCATGGGTGCAGGTTTGCCCAGAGCCCAATAAGAGACTCAGCGTGAGGCAGTCACTGGGGAAAACCAAAATCAGCCCCAGAAGAAATGGCCTGATCACACCTGGCTACGTATGCTCTCATCCCGGCCACCTACCAAGGGTCCTTGAGTATCTTTTTTCATCTCTAAACCACAATGTCATTATCTGTAAAGAGAAAGTAATGCCTGCCTAGTAGCTTTTGTTTGGAGGGTTAAAGGAGATATTCATGTAAAACCCTTAACAGGAGATATGGATTAGATTAAATGAGAACATTTCCGTGTGGTGCCATTATAAGCAATGCACCAGCAAACAATTCTCACCGAGCAGGGGATTTCGTAATTGCACACCTCCTCTGGGAAGCCTTCTTTACTCGAGTAATCACCCCCCCCCCCACCAGGAGACCTCTGTGCTCCTCTTTGCAATGATCACAATGCATTGTTAGTTTCTCTTAACGAATCCATATGAGCCATTGACTAATTTTCTTAAAGGCCTTGGCTTTGGGGTTAATGATGCTACCTGGCTTAGAGTGTTTGTGTTAAAGACTAAATGAGCGGAAGGATGTGAATCAGCAGGGGGCTTGGTGCAGAGTAGGGATTCAACAGTGTGAGCTGTCCTATTTGTTTCTCCTACTTTTCTGTGAGCTCCTTGAGGACAGGAATCACTTTTAATGCTCACTCTCTCTAAAGTAANTCTATTTGTTTCTCCTACGTTTCTGTGAGCTCCTTGAGGACAGGAATCACTTTTAATCCTCATTCTCTCTAAAGTAACTCCTCTGGGGATTTGGGGTCTCTTTGAGCTTTTGATGGTATAATCTTTCCCCAAAACAGAAAACCTCACACGTGTGCCATGTAAATTTTTGTGGGCCTTGAATCCAGTGGGATCCTCGAATGTAGCTCCAAAACCCCTGTCATAGAGCTAGTCCCCGGCTCGTTGTCACCTCCCACGGTCAGAGATATCCTCACCGAAGTGTCACATTGGGTGTATTGGATTCTAGAGTTTGGCACAGAACTTAGAAGTCATCACATTTCTTATGGGTCATTTACCCACCTCAGTGCTTCAACTTATGGGAGCACAGTTTTGTCTTGCTGAGCTGGCTGCAGGTCCAGAGAGTAAGCTGATTTGATCTCTTTACTCTCCTCCCCCACCTTCATGCATCCATGCCCTCCTTTACCCCACCAGACCCTGTAACCTTGGGGTGCTACACTGTACCTTTCTTGTTCCCCTTTCACAAATAACATGTTAGGATGCCTTTGTTGGCTTGTTTTAATCCAGACCTATAATGGTCTCTTCTAGCAGATTCGCTCTTAGGGACATGTTATGCTCCCCTCCACCCTTTCCTAGGACTTGGAACCAAGAGAAGAATTAATCCCACTCACTCCCAAAAATATACATTTCCTCTCTTCCTAGTCAAAGATTTGCATGCAGGCTTTTTTTTTTTTTTTTTTTTTTTAAATACCGGGGTCTCTGAACTCCAATAGCACAGATGCTGGCTGATAGGGAGTGTTAGCTGGCTACAGAGACGGGGAGGAAGGAGCTATCACTTAGGCAGAGCCTTGAAGGATGAACAGGACGTGGGTAGGCAAAGTACCTTCCGGGCATATCATTGAAGTCCTTTGGGCTCCTGAGTCCCCACTGCCTCTATTTAGCATTCAGAAATGATGAATTTATCATTAGTTTCCTTCTCGAAGAAACAGGGAACATCAGGTAGTCTTCCTTTCTGCCAGCTGATAATGCTGCTCGTGTTCTTTCGATAAACATCCTGGCCTCTCTGGGGCTGTCAGGAATGCCCATTCCTAAGTGGGGAGGAATGTGTCTGCTAAGCAGCCCATTACCACATCCATTATTTAGTGCTTTTTGCACTCTTTTAGCCTTTAAACATGGTTCTGGTTCTTCAGGGGGACCTGAAGTGGAATGGTGCATTCACAGGTTGCAGAAGTGCCTCTTTGAGACCTTGTTATGCCCACAACACTGAACTTGGTTGAGACTTAACCTTCATGGTCAACTGTTTCAATGACACAGACCTAAACCTTAGCATGCCTCATGTCACTGTCACATGAGAAATACCCAGCCCTTGTCTTCTCCCCTCCCCTCCTTCCCACCTCGTGTAATATGCTTATGGCTGAAAAAGAATCCTTCACCCTATGATTGTCCAGTTTAAAACCATTTTATGTAGTTGTACTAAACATAAAAGATTTTCTAATAATCAGTAATAACCAGTCAGTGGATTCTAGCAGAACTTTCTTTTGGCCTTCAAAACAGAGACTTCAAAGTTTGGCGTAGTGGTAAATAGGAGAGTCACGCAGGTTGTCAAATTGATAAGCTAGCATCAACATTCATTGTTTTGGATGAAACATGGGTTCAGAAATTGAAAGGAATGATCAGACTCCCCCTGAGATTCTTTCCTCACTTTGGGTGTGATCTTTGCCAATCACTTCGAGTTTCTGAGACTCATTTTTCTGTTCTGCAAAGTGGAAATGACCACCAGCCCTACCAACATCTCAGGGCTTTTATCAGACTTAGGAAGCAATGTGAGAGCATTTTCTGTGAGGATGAGCGGTTGCTTTCATAGACCCCTACGGTGTAAAGATTGAGGAATGGTGTGTATTAGTTGCCTCCAGTTATTTTGTAGGATATCCCAGGATTACAAGAAAGGCTTAAGTTTTGTAACAAGAGAGGGTGAATCTGGGCTCAATATCAGAAATTTGAAACCATCTGAGCTGAGTTTCAGAGGATAGGAGAGCTCTCAGAGAGTAGTGAGGTCCCTGGCCCTAGGAGCATTCCAGCATCAGGTGAATGTTTCCGTAGGGTCCTTGTGCTGTGAAGAAGAGTGCAGGAGTGGACCTTAGAATTACGCATCTGTCTTCATGTTCACTTGCCCCTATGTTTATTATGTCTAGTATCTACCTCATCCTCTTGCTTCCACTTTCTCAGCTGCCAAGCCAGGCACCCCAGGGGCCTCATTCCCATCTCTATCCTCCTCTCCCTGGCTTTCATTGCGCAGCAGTAAGCGGTGGCATTGCCCTGTGAAGTCACTACTCTGGCTGGAAACAAGTTTACCAAGCTTCGTAATCAAGGCACCGTACTGAGCAAGCATTAGGCCCAGAGCAGGCACTTAGAAAATCTCTTCCTCCTTCGTTTCCTTCTGGAGAGCTTGACCTCAGCACTCTGCTTCTATCTGGTGTGTCTTAAAAAGGAGCCATGCTGGGAGAAACTGGTAGAAACCCCAGTGATCAGATCTCAAGTCCAGGCCTCCCTTCATTTCCTTTCTTTATGTTCTAGTACCAGGCCACTAGCCACGTGCACTGAGTCTAAGGGAACTTAGCTGGGGAAAAAGCAGGTCGACTCTACTGAGCCTAGGCTGTGAGCGACGGACAGCCTAGAATGTGGTTTCGGCCTGTCTTGTTCAGTAATCACACCGGGGAGGTAGGTGTCAGTTACATAGGAGGAAGCCGAGGCTTCCAGAGGTCACATAACTCTCTCACGGTCACAAAGCTGGTAGGTGGCAGAGCCAGAAGCTGAACCTTAGGTTGTTCTGATGCAGGTACCCACACAATTTCCACTAAAACCTCCTGCCTTTGGGATTAAAGAAAATGCCAAGCCCCCATCTCCTCTTCCTCACCGCAGACAGAATTAAATTAGTACTCAGGTCGGTTTTTGACTCTCATTACTCATTGCTGCTGAGGCCGGCCCCCGGGGTGACTGTGAACACCTCTCTCGTCCCTTAGCCTGAGTTCCATGAGGCATGCCCATGTCTGACTCGCTCCTGACCCCTCACTCTGCCTGTGCGCTGTTTTCTTCATCCTGATATTGAAAAGATAATTGGGAGTCCCAAAGAACAAATCTCAATGAAAGCTGCCTCCGTCTGAAAAACAGGGAGCTGCTCATTTGGCCTTCCCTGCCTCCTACCCTCCAAAGGCCTGTTTCTGTACAAGACCCCTGTCCCCCAACAATCAGTATTCAGTTGATTTTCCTTGCCCTAGATTTTTTTAAAAATATTTTATTTATTCATTTGATAGCGAGAGGGAGCAAGCAAGAGAGCACAAGCAGGGGGAGCAGCAGAGGGAGAGGGAGAAGCAGGCTCTCCGCTAAGCAGGGAGCCCCATGACAGGGCTCAATCCCAGGACCCTGGGATCATGACCCGAGCTGAAAGCAGATGCTTAACTAACTGAGCCACCCAGGCGCCCCTTCCTTGACCTAGATTTAATTCAGTTTCCCTGCTGCAAATGTAGGAAGAGTCAATCCATTAATGTGAAGAATTGCCGAAATTCTCTGGACAACTGTTCCTAACCACCACCACCCCGCCCATCCCCATCTTTCATGGCAAATAAATTTTCATTCACAATTCAGCAGTTGCTTTTTCCTTTAGTTTGAAATCTGGATCAAGATGTTTCATAATTGAATTAAATCTAGTCTGAACATTTGTCAGTTTCACTTCCTCATTAAGCACCACATTGTAGAGAAATGATAATTATCAGAATGCAGTTAACATAGATGTCACCCAAGAGGAGGTCTTCCTGAGCTAAGGGAAAGGAATCTGAATCTGCATATTCCCATGAAGGAAAGAGAAGTTGGCCCTGTCTCATGTTTCTTGGGCAGGCTTTCTTTACGCAGTACTTAACAAAACCAACCTGAGATAAAATCCAAAATTCCTAGAATCTCAAAGTTAAGAAGAACATGACCAAACTGAGGGCTTCAGAGGGGAGGGGGGTGGGGAAGTGGGTTAGGCCAGTGATGGGTATTAAGGGGCACGTATTGCATGGAGCACTGGGTGTTATATGCAAACAATGAATCATGGAACTTTACATCAAAAACTAATGATGTACTGTATGGTGACTAACATACATTAAGAAAAGAAAAAAAAAAAAGCTGCAGTTTAGCCTTCCCACCGGTGCAGGAATCCCTCCAGAACACTTGTGATGAGCGCCAATGAGCATGCCTGACTCANATAACATACATTAAGAAAAGAAAAAAAAAAAGCTGCAGTTTTAGCCTTCCCACCGGTGCAGGAATCCCTCCAGAACACTTGTGATGAGCGCCAATGAGCATGCCTGACTCAGGCTTTGGCCCACGTGCCTGCAGTGACAGACCTTTAGGACTTGTAATCCCACAGCTCAGGTGCTGAAGAGTCCTTCTTTTTTGAGTTCCCTTACAACTTGTATTCATTTATTTATTCATTCATTCATCCATTTGGCAAATATTTACTCAGGACCTCCTACCTGCCAGAAAGTGTCGTACTCACTAGAGATAGAAAGATGAATAAGGCTGGCTGCTTGAGAAATTAATGGTCTCAGGAAGGTAGACTTATACAAATAATTGCAATCGATGTAATCCAGGCTGTAAGAGGCCGTCTNCAGGACCTCCTACCTGCCAGAAAGTGTCCTACTCACTAGAGATAGAAAGATGAATAAGGCTGGCTGCTTGAGAATCTTAATGGTCTCAGGAAGGTAGACTTATACAAATAATTGCAATCGATGTAATCCAGGCTGTAAGAGGCCGTCTAGAAGATGCTGTGGGAGCACAGTGGGAAGGCAGCACACTTTTCCCGAGGGAATTCAGGGAGGTCTTCACTCAGGAGGTAGAGTCTTAAAAGATGATGGGAGCTTGGCACTAGAGAAAGGTGGAACAGTATTCAGGAAGAAGGAGCTCAGTGTTTAAAGGCACTGAAATGTGGAAAAGCACACCATCTCCCAGGGGCTGATGAAGAGTCTGGGGTGGTGGGGCTACAGGATGCCTTCAAGGGGCAGGAGACAGGGTGCCAAGGGAAGCCAGTGCCCGTGAGTGAAGGGCCTGGATTGTGGTGCTCAGAAACTGCGATTGGCTGGGAAGCCGCTGATGCTCTCAGGCGTGGAGTGGCACTGTTCGAGTTGCGATTCTCAACATCGCTTTGGTGGCCTGCGGCAGGTGGTTTGGCCGTTGGAGAGACCATTAAGAAGCTAATGGGGTTACCTACGTGTATCTATCAGGATGAAGCCAGGAAAACAGAGCCTGCACGAAGTAATNTCAGGAAAACAGAGCCTGCACGAGGTAATTTAATAGAGGGAATTTAATGTGGAGACCTTGTTACGAAAGTGTTAGAAGAGCTGCAGAGCCAGAGGACAGTGGGGCAACCCAAATTAGTAAGAGGCAGAAGTTGCTACCATCCCCAGGGCTGGAAAGACAAANCCAGGAAAACAGAGCCTGCACGAAGTAATTTAATAGAGGGAATTTAATGTGGAGACCTTGTTACGAAAGTGTTAGAAGAGCTGCAGAGCCAAACAGAGGACAGTGGGGCAACCCAAATTAGTAAGAGGCAGAAGTTGCTACCATCCCCAGGGCTGGAAAGACAAAGAGAGGGGTCAAGGCTGTCAGCAGGCCCTGCGGCTGCAGAGGGAGCTGTCCAGCAGAGCGGGGACCTTGGCTAGAGGGGCCAGCTCTCTGGCAGAAACTGAAACCATGCAGGACACTCCACCATGGCTAGAATCATGCCTGAAGAGAGCCAGGGAGAAATTCAGCGCTTCTCCCTTCCTCCCACCATCCAGCATCCAACTCCTTCCTCCTGTTGGCCAAATCTAAGGGGAAGTGGGTTGCACGGGAGCTCGGGCAATGGAGTTGACAGGGATCAGCCCCCTGTCCTACCACACAGAACACAGGGAGGGCAAGAATATATCTGAGGGCAAAGAGGTCAAGGGGCAGATAAGTAAGGACTACAGTGGGTCTGGGCTGAGGGTGAGATCTTGCAGACAGGGAGAGGGAGAGAGGGAGGGAGGTGTGTAAATCTGAGCAAATCATGGGATAGATCTGGAAAGATCTTGCTGATGTGGGGGGTGGAGAGAAACATGAGGTCTAATCTACCTCCGAAGTGGCCGGCTTAGAGAGGTCATGAACCAGGCAATAGAGCCTGAACGTTCCGTCTCCTCTAGCCCTGTCATTTACATACGTGCTGTTTTATGTCTCTAGGTTCTAAGAGTGTTTGTAGGTCAGCCTTTCCATCCTCTGTCTTCAGGTTCTTACCAAAGACAGTAGTCATCCCTTTCATCCCCCTCTCTGTTCTGCATCTCTGACTCACATTTGGGTGATGTCACATTATCACTTTGAATGGTATCTGGCTCTTTCTTCGCAGTTTGAAAAACCAGGCTGTCATGAATGGAATCAAGCAGAGTTGTAGACAGCTCGCTGTTAAATCATTCCCAACACTTGTTTTCCACAAATGCAAATGTAGAAGGGGATAAGTGCTTGCATAAGCAGTTGCCTGGTGTCCTGTTTGCTCAGTTGTATGTTGGCAATAATCACGTCTGGACAAAACATTGATCTCTCCATTGCTATGCTAAAATACCTGCCACTGGTCTCCTGGAAGAATGGCCTCCAAGCTTTTTATAAAACCCCAGAACCTTTATGCAAATGAAATGTGCCCAGTAGATCTACATATAAAAAGATTGAAGGAGAGTTGTGGTTGAAGCTGGGTTGGAGCTTCAAGGCCTACCCACCTGGAATCCTTTACTGAAGGATAGAAGTTTCTAGAAAGGAAGAGATCCAGAG
>NC_048219.1:31488507-31523992 GCF_002007445.2 Ailuropoda melanoleuca | reverse complement strand
GGTATTTCAAACAGAAGGCAGGAAACATCTGTCCATCTTGTGCTTGGCATTCTGTGCCAGCTGTTACCTGTGCTGAAGCAACCACAGTCCTAGCCACAGATAGAGGTGCCCTGACACGTGCTTGCACCTTCAGTGGGCATAAATCAGATTATTTGGAGATGTGTCACGTGGTGAAAAAATGTGGTCCAGTGGTATCTGTTAACTGCTGCTGCTGTGAGTCTATCATTATTCCTCTAATACAGACCATTAACATTCACAGAACCTTAACTACAGCATCTCTAATGAGCACAGCTATAATATACAGTTTCCCCATAAATATCCATTGATGCTGACACTCGTTCTCTCTTGGTACAGTAATTCAGCTTTTCTGGATAAATCATCATGCGGAGACCCTTTCTTTCTCCCTAACTGCCATTATTAGTGCTTACAGAAGGGTAATGAAAAGCTCTGATTGTAAAAAAGGAGAAAGAGATGAATGATCGTGGAGCATACAAAAATACATGTTGGTGACAGTCCCACCCCCAAACACATGACACCTGTTTCAGCAANTCCCACCCCCAAACACATGACACCTGTTTCAGCAATCACTTAGAGAGGAGGCAAGAAATGAACATTTGCTGAGCACTTACTGGGGCCAGGGAGCAGGGACGTTGTTCGGCAAGCTGTAGCTGGTTCGGTGAATTGCGAAGACTGCATTGCCTAAAGGGCCATTTGTGGTACTTCTAAAAACGTGACTTCCTTGGCGCCCCCCCCCATCTGCTTTAGTAAGGCTCACGTGCCTGTGTGTGTGTGCGTGTGTGTGTGTGTGTGTGTAAAGGGAGATTGATAAAGCTCCCCCAATGAATTCTGATGCTCCACTAAGTTTATCTAGTTTTATTAGCATAGCAACTACGTTTGTCTCCATTTTATGGACAAGAAGAAGGAGCTTGAGATGCCAAGGGGAGAGGGAAATAAGGTCTGACTCTGAAGGAGGCATCCCTTGCTCCTGACTTGTACATAAAGAATGGCTTCTGGGAAGGTGACATTGACTCCCTTGTTACACACTCTCCCTGCCCCACCTCCTAGTTCCCGCCTTTTGCAGAGCTCTGTCAGTGTCTCCCTGTGTGTGTCTCTCGGGTAGGTTAGCAGCTGTCCTGATCTCTGCTGCTCCTCTTTCCCACCGTTGTGTGCTATCAGCCCGATACTCCGGCTTCATTCCCAATTTCCTGTATTTTTCAATCTCCTTGTCTCTCTGGCTATTTCTCTGTTGTTCTTTCCACAGTCACTTAGAAGTTTCCAACCCCTTGACCCAGTCATCATTATTTGCAGTGATCTGGCCAGGGTCCTGCAGAGAAGATCGGGGTGGGCTGTGACAGGGTGGGCTCCTAAACTGCCCACTGTGGTTGCTCCTTCCAGAACCCTCAACTCTCTCCCTAGTCTTAAAGCACAGATCGTCTGACACCTTCTGTCCCCCTCAGCATAGCTTAATAGTTAGGGGCACTTACCCCAAAGCTAGCCCACTTTGGTGAAAATTGTAGCTCTACAATTTACTAGCTGTTTGACCTTGGGCAAGTTAATTAATCCTTCTGTGCCTCAGTTTACTCCTCTCAAAATGAGGATAGCAACAGCACCTACATTCATTGTAATAATTAAAGGAGTTAATATGTAAACAGTGGCTATACACACAGAGGAAGTTCCATCTAAACAGTATCCATTATTATTATTGTCCTGCATGACTGCTGCCTGGCCAAGAAGGAATGAGGTCTTAATATTAATATTAAAACCATCCCTCCCTCTTCAGACCAGAATGGACTGTTTGGGATACATCCTAGAGGTAGAATTACCATTTCTTAATGAATGATTGGATGTCAGGGTGTGGGAGAGAGAGGAATCAAAAGTGTAATCAAGTGTATATGGACTAGTTTAGATTAAAAGGGTCTTTCATAGAGCAGTCATAGCCAGCATGCAGGTAAAGAGGGTCTCTGCCTGTGAAGTCTGTGTAGGATCTCATGAAATATCCCATCTTCTTGCCCTCCTACCTGGTCTCACAGAGAGGTCTAGCACGAGAAAATGGGCAGGAAAAGAAGCAGAAACCAGAACAGTGATGTCAAAACAAGCATGGAGTTCCCTTGTCCCTGTAGTACTATGCACAGAGTGTCTCTGTTGTTGTAATTGCATAGTTTCTGCAATCCTGGAAGTACCTCCTAGAACCAGTCTCTGGTCACCCATGCATTGTTCTGTTCAGGCATCCATTCCTTCACCTGTTGCACAAATACTGTCTGGTGTCCACTGTGTGCTGAGTGCTGTGCTGGGCACAGGTGCCATACAAGTCACACCGGGTCCCAGCCCTTGCCCAGCTCACATTCCCCAGGGGAAGGCTGCCGGCAAACAAGTAAAGACAAACAGCATGAGTGCAAGCCCCAAAACCAAACGAAATAATGTGATGAGAAGTGGGGGGCTGCTCTCCTATTTAGGGAAATGGTCACAGGAGTTCTCCCTAGTCAGGTGACATCTGAGCTGAGATCTGAATTATGAGAAGAAACCAGTGGGAGAGGGACAGGGAAAAGCAAGGATAAGGGCACACCCCAGTGGTCCTTGAGGAACAGAGAGAAGGCTGGTGTTGGCCAGAGCACAGCGGGAAAGGGAGAGAATGGAATATGAGTTCAGACATTGAGGGGGGGGTGCTGCCAGGCACAGGCAGTCCTGCAGGCAGCGGTGCAGTTTGGATATTCCTCCAAGTGTAATGGAAGACAGTGGAGCATTTTAGGCAGGGAAGTGAACCTGATCTGATTTAATACCACTGTGACTGCTCTATTGGAGATGAACTTCAGGAGCAAGAGTAAAAACAGAAATCTAGGCAAAGGAGAATGCAGCAGAGGGGATAGGGAGAGGAAGGCAGAGCTGAGGCAGCTTCTGGAGAGAGCAAGTTTTAGTGAATGGTTGGATGTCAGGGTGTGGGAGAGGGGGGATCAAGAGTACGTGTGGGGGTTGAGCATCTAAGCATGAGTTGGTGGCCTTTACAGAAATCAGAAGACAAGGAAAGAACAGGTTGGGAGAGATCTGGAATTCTTTGAACGTGGTAAGCTTGAGAGGCTGAACAGTATGGGATAGGATCACTTCACCAACTTCTGGCAACTAAGGGGGAGGGTGATAAGATCAAATATTGGCTCAACCTCAAGTAATGAGGAATGTCGCAGACTGACTACCACCCTTCAGCCACTGATGGATCTCACTAATGGGAAGGACTTGAAGAATTCAGATGAAAATGCCATCCAGATACTAGAAGGGCCAGAAGGATAGCATATCTCTGTTTTCGTAACTTTTTCTGGGACATCTCCCTAGCATTTCTTTGAAATCAGAACAAGGACTATTCACCCTGACTGCAAAGCTTCAAGGGTCAAGTGACAGGATGGATATGCTATCCTTTCTAGAGTTTATAATAGTAAATGCCAAGTCTTTGTGAGTGAGCAAGTGTGTGTGTATGTGTGTGCATACATGTGCATACACATTCATGCCGAGCATTTGGAAACACCATATGGACTACCATACCCTCCGCTTAGTAAGTCATGCTATAACCAAGTTTCTTTCTGTTCAGTTTCCTATTCTCTTATATAAACACGTTCATCCATTCACTCATTCTGTTTTTTTTTTTAATTTGCCAATTCAACATCATTTCCTTCTGTGTGCTAGTCACTGGGCTATCTAGATATTAGGAATGCAAAAATGAGTACGATACAATGTCCCATAAAAGGAACTTGGTCTCTACAAGGTCGTAGTCTGTAGTGGAGAAGAGAGAATCAGCCATTGCAGCTGGACATATGTGCTGCCCAGGGAAGGATCATCTAGTCCATCCTGAGGGCCTCGGAGAAAGGCTTGGAAGAGGTAACTAGATCCAAGTCTCTAGGGACGTGTTGTGGTTCTCCTGATGAACAGGGATGGGAAAGGCAGCCAGTCACAGGGAGTAGCTTGTACCAAAGCCTGAAGGTGAGTAATAGCCCGAGAGACCTGTTAGGAGGGCATGTGAAATTATGACACAAAGTTACGAACTATTTGTAGGTTGGACAATCAATCAGAGACAGTTGAGGCTAGTGCTCTTCCGATTTCCTGACTTCCAACCTTTCGGCTGCTGTCCGAGTCTGTTTTCTTGGTAAACATTGCCTCATCTGACCTTCAGAGATCTGTGAAGTAACCATTTCCCTCACTGTTTTACGTATGAGCAAGCTGGGCTTTCCTTGAGGCCTTAGTTTCCTTGTAAAATGTATGCTAGGTTTCTCTGCTCTGACTTACTGTCTCCTCTTAGTCTGTACGATTGGGGGGGTCATGATACTCATTTGGAGGTCTTAACTATACATTGGGCGCCGCGCCAATGAAGCTATTACCTGAAATCTTACCCAAGCTAATCTTCGCACAGTCCCATGAGATGGATATTTCCCCGATTTCATAACAAAGAAGAGTCAAGAGATGAGTCAAGTAGTTAACTTCCATTCACCCAAAAAGAGAATTCTGGTTTTGGTTGTTTGCAATGGCTTCCGCCCAGCACATGGCATTGCAACAGTGACATTGACCCACACTCTGAAAATACTCAGCATGGCACCCCTGTTGTGACACTCGTCACGCTCCGACCTGAATTGCAACCCTCCACTTGGCCTAGCTTGACTGTTACAGCTCAGAGAAGGGACAGCATCTCGGCCTTTGCAGTGTTGGCCCAGTGCCTTGCTCATCGTGGGCACTCAGGAAGTTTATTAATTCTTAAATGAATGCCTTGAGGACTGAATCCAGGAATGAGGACGTGAATAAGGAAATGAATATGCCTGAGCACATAAAAATCTGCATTCTTCCAGAGAAAAAAAGGAAAAGCATTTTGCCCAGAACGGCTGTCAGAGCAGCAGGCGAAGCCCTCCTGACTATTTTTTTCCTCTGCTGTGACATCTTTCCATTTGTGATTTCCTCTGATTTGCTCTGCACTCAGCCTGAGCCTCTGCTGCGCTCGCTTGATTTCAGCTCCATCCAGTGTTTCTTGTTATCGTTTGGTGCCATCTGGATCCGAGGAGTAGCCTCTCCAAGAGACTCACGGTGGCAGAGTAAGAATGGCTGACTCTCGGAGAAGGTCCCCTGCCCTCCTCCCCACCAGCGTTTGGAGATCCTGTCATCCCGCTGACAGGAGCCAATTTCACATGTGATTCTAATTCACTCCCTTTTCAAAGTACTGAACTGATGCCAAGTCTTGTTAGGAGTTTTGAAAAATCCTCGAGTTTTTGCTAATAGATTTTTTTAAAGAAGCGATCAAGGAAGAGACTGTTAAAAACAAGTGATCCCAAGCTGTTGGGAAGTTGCCCTTCGACCTCCCGTCTGCTCTGCACCTCTCTGCACGTGTGTTGGCTCATTGACTCAAGGAGTAACGCTGTCTTGCAGCCCGACAAAGGAGCTGAAGCAAGAAAGGGGGCTCCACGTTCTAAGATTCTCCTTGTCAAATGGCAGCGCTTTGGGGTGAGGTCATGGGTTGGGACCAGTCTCTGGAGCCCCGGACGCTTCTATGAGTATAAAAGCATGGACGTCATGCCAGCGCTCCTGCAGAAACTCAGTGGCCACGCTGGTGTTTTCAGTGTTTCTTCCTAATCCCCATCCCCATTTTGGCTGTCACCATAGACAGGGGGGTACCGTCATCTCTCTTTCTGATCACTGCCTCATGACAACAGCACTGATACTGTCAGACCCCCAATAGCACCACTGCCTCCATCTCAGAATGTCGGCTGCCTCCACTCTGCCTGGCCTCTCAGAATTGTGTTGGACCCTGTGTGTTTTGTAATGGAGACAACAGTAGTGGGAGCCACGGGCATGAGCCATGTCGTCATCACTCTGAACCAAGCGCTCTGTACTGAAGGCTTTGCGTGTTATTACATAACACCAGTCCCAGGATAGTTGTCTCTTTTCTTTTCCGTCTCCCTCAGTGGGGGTAAGGACAAGGACTGTGTCTTAGCATAGTTGCTCAGTAAATAGATGCAGAGTGGATGAGTGACTGGTTCTCACAGTCGTGACAGCTGTCACCGTCACCACCACTGTCACCCCACATACCGGCATCACGATCCGCATCTCCTACTCTTCATCACTGTTACTGAGATCAAACGTACTTAGCTCTGAGTATCTTCTTCCATAAGCCACCCTCAGCCTGCAGATCGTGCCACCGGCCCCATCCTTATGGTTTTTTTGGGAGGTTTTCTTGTTTGTTTGTTTTTCAAGAAAATAATGGCTATGTTTTAGAAAATCTGGGTGTGAAAATGTGGAATTGCCAACTGGATTCTGAAATCGGGATGGAGAGAAGAGAAGGGCATGGGGTAGGAGGGATGAATGATGGGGCTGACCCCCAGAATGGTCCAGCCTGACCACTGTTCACACTGGGGGAAAGGTACGGGAGCAGGCTGTGTCTGCTGGGAAGGCCATTTCATACCCTCAGCTGCTCCAGTTGGCTTTGCGCCTTCCCGGGAGCAGTGTCTCCCAGCCCTTTACAGTGGCCTGGATTCTGTCTACTCTCACCTATCAAGCAAATACTCCATGGTTATCCTCCCTCTCTTCCTCCCTCTTTTCCTCCCTCTCTCCCTCCCTTGCTCTGTCTTCCCCCCCCCTTCTCTTCCCTTTCCTTTCTCCCCCTTCCCTCCCTCTCTCTACTCTCCCTTTTCCTTGTCCCTCTCCCTCTTTCTCCCCTCCTCCCTCCCACCCTTCCTTCCCTTTCTGTAATTTTGGAAAGGGAGCTGACATCCATTGAGATTTTATTCTGCCAGTTACTGTGCTAATTTTATTCATACACATCAACGTTCTTGCTGCTTCCTCTCAGCAAGCCTACACTGGCCTATTTTTTGAGGAGAAAACTGAGGCTCAGAGTGAGGAGGGAATTTATCCAAGGAAATGCCAATGGTGAGGCAGCAGTTTGAGCTCATGCTGTTTGAGACGTCCCTCTTTCCATCCCCCCACCCCGCCTAGCCTAAAAACATCCCATTTCTCACCCTAGAAATAGCTGTTATTTTCAGAAAATGCAAGCAAATTGGTTTTCTTGACATTTGATTGAAGTTGGGAAGGACAAGGGTCCAGAGTCAGATTCCCGAGCCACAGCAGCCCCCTGGTCATTCACATTAACCTGGGCAGGTCATCTTAGCACCTTGACCTTCCAAGGGGTGTCTGCCTTTCTCTTGCCACCTGAATAAAGCACTAGCAAATTCTTTTCACCTCTAGTCCCCATCCCGTTTTTTCCCTTGCATAGTCAGAAAGACCATTTCAACCTAAATACCCACTAAGGATGAATGGATTAAGAAAGTGTGGTAGTGGGGCACCTGGGTGGCTCAGTTGGTTAAGCGTCTGCCTTCTGCTCAGGTCATGATCTCAGGGTCCTGGGATGGAGTTTTACATCGGGTTCCCTGCTCAGCAGGGAGTCTGCTTCTCCCTCTCCCTCTGCCACTCCCTCTGCTCATGCGCTCTCCCTCTCTCTCTCTCTCTCTCTCTCAAATAAATAAATAAAATCATTTAAAAAATGTGGTAGATCCACACAATGGAATATTTTTCAGCCTTGAAAGGGAAGGACATCCTTCCAAACGTGACAGCTTGCCTGAACCTTGAGGACGTTACACTAAATGAAATAAGCCAATTGCAAAGGGCAAATACTGCATGATACCACTTATCTGAGGGCTATGAAATAGCCGAACACCATAGAGACAGAGGGTAGAATAGTGGTTGCAGGCGGCTGGGGGAGGGGAAAGTGGTGAGCTGCTTTTCAACTAGTATAAGTTTTAGTTCTGCAAGAGACTGAGTTCTAGAGATCTGCAATGTGCCTGTAGGTAATATACTATATTGTGCTCTCTGGAATTTGTTAAGATGGTAGATCTCATGTTAAGTGTTCTTCCCACAGTAAAAAGGAGTGGCGGGGGGTGGGGGAGGCTGTGCCAAGGTCCAACTTAATTTTTAGGAAACCAGATGTACATATTTCACTGTCCAAAGATTTACAGATGTATGACTCTTGAAGATATTAACTTTCATTATAAGGTCCCCTCCCCCTGTAACTTTCTGGACAACCTCTGGGACTCTCCTGAAATGGCAGCTGAGGAAAGGAGGACCATTGCCTGCTAGAACGAGGCCCAACTTTGAGTAACCACAGGCAACTTTTCAGTCATTACAGAGACTGTCCTCCACGCAGCACCTGTTCCTCTATGAGATTAGGTGGATTCAGGAAGATCGTTGAGCCCCAGATCTCAGTAGGCCTGGAACATTTTGGCATTAAGTGGGACTCCATTCTGCTGCAATGGTGAGGCTTCATGGATTTCCTTTAAAACATGAATCTTAATTTCCTTTAAAAAGCCCCACAAATATCTAGCTCTGGCTTAGCTCAGGCAATGAAAAAAAAAACTTTTACAGCAGAAGAAGGCTGCTGTTTTTGCAAACTGAGTTTGTTTCTATAGTACTGTCTAGACAGTGCAAAGAATTCAGTTCTCCCATAGAAACGCTTCAGTCAATACAAAAGTGGGATATTCTTTAAAAGAAAGGAAAGAGACTATGTAAGGAAGCAAAATGTCCACTATTTAGAAAATTCTCAGTCAGCTGGACGTTGTTTTTTTAAATATATACTATGTAAAGCCTAACAAATAAAGTAGTCACTAGCCACATATTGGCTATTTAAATTGAAATTAAAAGTAAATAGCGCCAGCACAGAGAGGGGCATAGAGGTAGGGGGGAGAGAATCTGAAGCCGACTCCACATGGAGCACAGAGATTGACACGGGACTTGATCCCACAGCCGCAAGACCATGACTTGAGCCGAACTAAGAGTCAGACGCTTAACTGACTGAACCACCCAGGTACCCCAAAACTAAATAAAACTTGGAGTTCAGTTCATCAGCACACCAGCCGTATTTGAAGTGCTCAATAGCCCCATAGAACCGCACAGGCTACCATATTGGATATTACAGACATAGAACTTCCCACCACACAGAAAATTCTATGGGGGCAGTGCTGCTCTTGGGAGAAATAATTTATTACATCACATTTTCTGGTCCCCTTCTCAACTCCACCACCATTCCCCACTTTGTTCTTCATTTGCCAGAGTTTTTCCTGTCTCTCTCAGCCAGAAGGTAAGAAAGCAGCTGTTTACTCTTGGCTAACAGTGATAGAAAGCTCAACTCCTAGATACCACAGAGGGAATTAGTCTTCATTAGCATGTGTCTTCCTTGTTAGATCACTCACGGGGGAAAGGTACATACATTTGAGTGCCTGGAATCACTAGGTGCCTGAATAGTACCCACTTTGGTGCGGATAAAAATCACTTAAGTTAAATCCATTTCTCCTGAGCTTTCTAAATGCATAATTGAATTCATTCTTCTGCAGTATTGGCCCGAGTTCTGAGTTGAGGTCTAGATGCCTTACACCCTCCCTGGCCCACTCCTGTTCCACTCCCAAACTAGAACGATTGTATATTCTTGCTCTGCTCTGGACTTCGGAAGAGCAGGGTCCATGTATTATTCATCTTTGTCTCTCTAGCGCCTAGCCAGAGTTTGGCATGTGAAAAGCACTCAGTGAATGTTTGCTGAAGAAATTAATTAATCAATTACATAATCAATCAAGATGTCTTCAGTTTTCCCAGTAGGACTTTCACTAATTATTCCTACACAGAGTTCATTCCCCAGCACAGTGATTCTGAAGTCTGGCTGCACATTGGAATCACGTGGGGATCTCTTAGAACCCACTGATGCCAGGACCCCACCCCAAACCCATACAATCCGAATCTCTGGTAGTGGGGACGAGGCATCAGTAGTTTGGTGAAGGCTCCCCCCAAAGAATTACGTTGTGCAGCCAGGGGTGAGAATCACCGCGGGCTTCTGATTTGGCAGCCGTAAATACATTTTCATCCTTTCTGACTTGTTCACCCACAGCCCATCTCATTCACTGTCACGTTCTCGGTAAGATTGACAGGAGTCTGGCCTTAATAGTTAATTTGTTCGGTTATGGGACAACAGTGTCCCCTCTGCTCCAAACAGAGACTCTGGGAAGATAGAGTCCCTGAAGAAGCTTTCTTTCAATGTCTTCATGAGGGTTCAGGCTAGAACTGTCTTGAAACAGCACAAGAGAATCTCTTCTGTTAAACCCTCGCTGGAAATGTACATTATGAGTAAATTGGATGTCATATTGAGTCTTGAGAAGCAGAGTACAAAGCTACATGCATGCCATCATAATAAGTGTGAGAAACATCTCTCTAAGGGGAAAAAGAAGACTTGAAGATGAGTGACCAAAAACTCTAGTAGTAATTGTGGGCAAAGCAAGCTGGATATGGGGGAGGGGGGGCTAGGGAATAGATTCCAGGTTCTGACCACAAGACTCCACCAGGAGGAAGTGCCCTGGTGGCATGGTCTCCCCACTAGCTGGATGAAACACACAGGGTGTTCCTGGAGCTTGCCCTAGACAGGAGGACGGAGCTCCAAAGAATGACTGAGCCAGGATTAAAACAGGAAGGTCACCACCGCACCAGGTACAAGAGGCGTGGCCGGGAGGATGATCAAGGAAGACTGTGGCCAGAAGGGAGACGTGAGGGAGAAGACAGGGTCAGGGATGGACTGAGGGGTTCAGGACTAAAGGCCAGGAAGTGTGGGGCAACCTTTTCCATGGGGTCTGGTCTATCCTCTCAAGCAGGGGTCATTTCTAAAGAGGGGCCTCCCACAAGATTTTTTTTTTTCTCTTTTTCCAAATACCATCTAATTGTAGTTTTCTAACATTAAAAAAAAATGTGTGCCTGTGCATTCCAGAAGTGTTCCAAATGAAACAGGATGAGGAGATACTGGGAACCGCTGCTATTTATTGAGCACCTACTGTGTGTCAAGCACCAAACAAGACCACACACACACACACCTCAGTTAACCCTCTCGATAAACCTGAGACAGCGTTAGCATTAACACCAGCACTTTATAGATGCGACAACAGGCTGACTAGCTTGTTGTTCAGGGTCCCACAGACCATATGTGGCACGGTCAGGTTTGAGTCCACGTGTGTGTGACTCCAGAGGGATGCCTTTGCTCACGTGCCCAGACCACGCTTCGTCCAAGTGGACGGAAATGCCCCCCTCCCACTGCAGCTCCACTCCTCACCAAAGGCCACCCCTTCTGTCACCGGGAAAGTGACGGACTCACACCAGCACTGGTTATCCTCACACGTTTTCATTATATGGTGGAGATTTTATGAGACTCTACCACAGGCTGTTTTTCAAATTTATTTAATTCATCCATCATGCTCTGAAGCCATTTGCTTTTTTATACTGGACAGATGTAATGAGATTTTGGACACTAAAAAATGTTTTTATTAAAAGTTATGACCCAGAGCTAGTTGGTAGGGGCTATGCCATAAATCCCCAGAAGTGTGGGAATTTATAAAGGATAGTAGCGACATAACCTTAACCTTTTAGGCCACACCATAGATTACAGGATCACTTAGGCTAATATTGCCTCCCCCCCCTCCCCACCTCTGGCCAGATAGAATCATCATGATAATTTATGTGGTTAGCTGATGTGGTTGCTCTTCCCCCTGTCTTTGCCACGATTGACTCCAACAAGCCAGGGCCTGGTGGAAGCAGGTGGGTGGGAACAGACTTGGTGATGGTGAGTCTGAAGGCCCTGCTGTGGTGGGCGTGGGCACCTGCTCTGCTCTGCGGCCCTGTAGCGGGGCTGACTGACCTCACACAGTCACTTTTTCTCCAGACGGGATGGAAGTGGTTATGGGGGATGGTTTCTCCAGTCCTTCATTGCCAACAGGAAGGTCTCCTCAAAATGGGAATGATGCCATTATTTCTGTTCATGCACAATAATTCCATTTTAATGTCAATATTGTCAGATTCATATTAATGTTGTACTCCTTGGAAATCACCCAAAAAATAATGAGCCTGGGCGTATTGACCAAAACATGATGACTAAAAAACATATCTGTAATAGATATTATATGTATTATTGATAATATATATTATCAGTGGGACTTTGGTAAATAATGTTTGTTAAGCAGAGCGCCAGGGTGTCGGATGGGGAGCACAGTACAACAGAGACTAAAAGGGACTTGCAGTAGAGACGTTTATTATAGGTCCTGGGGGAGGTACAGAGCACACCTCAAGAGGTCACTTGGGAAAGTCAAGGCAGGGTGCAGGTGGAGAAAATACAGCAAGACTTAAGGTGCATGCCTTTTTTAGGGCCTGCAAGTGAAGTGCTTTGGGGCCTCTGGACTAAGTCCAAATTGGTCCATTCACACCAAAAAGAGCAGGGTTTTGGTAAGCTCCATAGTCTTATCTAAGGGGCACATAGGGGAAGGCGGGAGAGACTCCGCATCACAAGGCCATTGGGGGAGTCCTATTAGGAGTTTACAATTACTTGTGACTCTGCAGGTGGTTTATCTAAGGCCTGCTCGTGGAAAGGGGCTGGTGTCTGTTTCAAGCCCCTGAAGTTAGCCCAGCCACACGAATGATGCCAGTGCAGCAATATGGAATCATTTAGTGAAATCCTCAACAATTATGAACAATGCAATACAAAATTAACAAAACAATTCAACTTGGTCAACTGCCAGCTACTTTTAAAACATGCATTCGTTCATATATTTTTGAGCACTGTTATGTGCCAGATCCTCTGCGAGCAGCCAGGATTTGGGAGTAAATACAGCATGGTCATGCTTCTGGAAGCATAGTGTTATCTGCACAGATGATGTGCTATTACTCTGATGATTTTCAGCTCAGAGGATCAAGGGGAGCTTCGTGGAAGAGGTGACCTTCCAGCTGGTTTTGAGGAATTTAGTGCTTCGGGCTTGCAGAGATGAGAAGAGCATTTCAAGCAGAGGGGACAGCATGCATAAGGGCGCTCACACAACCAGCTGCTCACAGACTGCTCCAAAGAGTTAAGAGTTTGGCCAAAACACATGATAGCATTTTTTTTCCTTTTAAAACAAAAATCTTGAGTGTAAATAAACCTCACGCTCATATCTGTTGCCACCATTGAGGCAGGCTGGGTGATATCTGGAATTGCAGGAAGATAAACTTGAAACCTATGAACTTACCGTTATGGATTTCCTCCTAATCAGGCCCATGTTTTATCATCTGCTTCTGCTGGGAACACGCTGGCCACAGCTCCAGTCTAGGGAGGCAGTGGGAGTGGAAAGCGTAGATCCCATCATCATTAAACTCATAAATCCATGCCATTTGTGTGTCAGACTCTTCATCCTCATTCATCATCCCTTACACTTTCAGAACGGTCACCCGTTTGAGGATTTTGAAGAACGGTTTGCCGCAGCCACCCCGGTAAGAATGAGAGGGCCCTGTCTGGTTAACTGTTTCAGGTCATTAGCCCATGTTCATTTCATGCTCATAAGTCATGCCTTGTGGTTACAGAACAGAAACCTGCCGATGGACTTTGATGAGATTTTGGAGGCAACAAAGGTAAGGCCTCCAGGCTCGTGGTAAATGAGGGTCGTTCTGGTCATTCTCATGCATTCCATGTTCTCCTCATCCAGCCTACATGAATGGCAGGTGCCAGCTCTGCTCTAGTGGGTGCCTAGTCTAATGTTCACCGGCAGATTATTGATGAGCCCTGTGATGAGGTCAGAGAGTATGTGTGTATGAGTATGTGTGTGTGTTTGTGTGTCTGTGTGTGTGTGTGTTGGAGATTGTGTGTTGGAGGGGAGCTGATCTGGTGTCATTCCACAAATACTTTTCAAGCTCCCAAGCAGTGCCGGGCATTCTGATAGATGCTAGGGATTCAGTAGAGCAGGCAGACACAGACGCTGTCCTCGAGGAGCTCACGGTGTCCTGGTGCAACAGTGCACAGCACGGGTAAGATGCAGTAGGTTAGCCTGGTGCAGTGTAATAAAACAACGCTGGGGCTTCTGCACACAAACAGCATGTGTCGAGCGCACGTAAGGGAAGAAAAACCGGGCAGGGCTGCGATTTGGTCAGTCTACCCTGGGCTAGCTGTACTGGTTTGCAGCTGGTGTTTATTCGGTTTGGTCGATACACAGGCCAGTGACATTATCACCTCTGATAAGAGGGTGTTTGGAAAGTCTCTAGGACAGGAGTCCTCAACCTTGGCTGCAAATTAGAATCACCAGGAGAGCTTTTAAAGTTGCAGTTGTTCGGCTGTACTTCAAACGGATTCATTCAGAATCTCTAGGAGTGGAAACCAGGCATCAGTCATTTCCCTCAGGTGCATCCAAGGTTGAGAACTGCTGATCTGAATATCACATAAGCTGTTCTGGGCAGTGGGGCGGGGTGCAAATTGAGTTAGGAAACACTTCCCAGAAAGGAAAAAAGAGAGTCCTCTAATTTCTGTCCTGAAGGATGGGTGGGAACGGCAATTGGGGTTGGAATAAATGTTCTCAGAAGGAGGAGGAACATGTGCAAAGGCCCTGCTGTGGCCCCTCCCGTTGTAACCCTGCGTCTCCCTTCTCCATTACACTGCCCTGATTCTGTCGAGGGGGCTGACTTTCCACCAAACAGCCAGCCCATGAGAGTAGGAAGAGGAACAGCCTCATATCCCCTGTTCTCGGTACAGCAGCCGATGCATAATAGGGGCCTCATACTTTCCCTACAGGAAGGAGCTCCTGATGCCAAAACATAGGGAATGGGCCTGTGAGAATGTGTTTTGGGGGTCGGCCAAGGACATCTCAGCCTTCATCAATGGTGCTTTCAGAATTTCTCTGCAGGAGGGGCCTTGAAGTCCGCTTGCAGACATCTAGTTGAAAGAAAGACCAGGGGACTAATCTTGAAACAGCAGTGGCACAGCACTCTAAATATTATTCGAAAACCATCGCTTGTTCATATCAAAGAGTGGCTGAGAAGGGGCTGGCCTGAGGGAGAGATTGAGGGCCTTCCTCCTCAACAACCAGGCTATCCTTATCCCCTTCACTGGACTGGGCAGTTTCCAGTATCCCTCTGCTTGCCCTGGGAAACGCCCAGGGTCTAAGGAAGGCAGAATCTGCCATCAGCAGCCTCATGGCTACCAGCAGGTGTCTGAAGTGCTGGTAGTGGAAAGGCCGATAAGCATCTTGAACTGACCTTCCAGTTGGGTTCTTCGCATGGGTGTCCATCATGGCAGACCCTTTAGGAACCCTAGCTTCTGGTTAGAGAATATTGTGGCTGCACTCCCACCATCTAGGAATGCTACCTAGGGCTTGTGAAGGGTTAGATAAAGGAGGTGTTGCTTGGCCTGTGGGTCAAGCCCAGCTTCTTTTAGCTCACCGACCATCGGTAAGTCGTGTCACCTCTTGGTCTCCACTTGCGTCCAAAGGACAGCTAGAGAGACAGCTATGCCACCAGTGAGCTCACTGAGCATCAGACATGATGATAATGTATTGGAAAATGTATTGTAAACTATAAAATGTTTTACAAATGCGAATGGTTACTTTTAATTCTCTCGAGGCCATTAAAGTGATTAATTACAACTATATTATCAGATGGAACATGGTTTGTTAGGTTACAAATAAAAGGACTAGGGCTAACATGGGGGGAGGGGTGTGAAAATAGATATTATTCCAGATTCTCAATCACATATGGTTATTAGAATTATTTTTAATTTTATGGCCTAAGAAGCCCCCTTTTCTATAAAATTTAATTAACTCAAGTTTCTATTTAAACAGCAAATCCAATGGAATGAAATAACAATCTATGTTTTATGCCTCTGCATGTTTTTCTCGTTTAATCCTTGAGTGAAAATCATCTGGCAAGAGGAAAGTCTATATCTCAAGAATGAAGGTTATTTTAAAAGTTGTGCTTAAGGAGAAAATTAGCCAATAAATTATATTTATGATGTTAGTAAAAGTGTGCCATGAGTTCAACACATTTTAAATGTAAATTGTGTGACTTAATTATTAACTTCATTTTATTATTTTCCTACCACTGAAAATAGTTGTAGGCCATTTTAAAAGCATTGAGTCCCAATTGCAAGGAAGCCTAGAAGCTTCGTGTTAATTGATTAAATAGAAGTATTCCTTATATGAATCTGGAAGAGAAAGCGTAAGGATTGCCATAATTTCACCAAGGAACATAAAATATTGTAAACATGGTAAAGACTCTTTCCCCAAGACAAGCAAGCATCTAGAGTCCAGCCAGGTATGGTCCTGCTGTGACTTTACTTACCCCTGTCCACTTTGGTTTTTGGTTGTTTTTTTTTTAATGTCTTTTTATTATATTATGTTAGTCACCATACAGTACATCCCTGGTTTTTGATGTAAAGCTCGATGATTCATTAGTTGTGTATAACGCCCAGTGCACCATGCAATACGTGCCCTCCTTACTACCCATCACCAGCCTGTCCCATTCCCCACCCCCTCCCCTCTGAAGCCCTCAGTTGGTTTCTCAGAGTCCATAGTCTCTCATGCTTCATTCCCCCTTCTGATTACCCCCCCTTTCTTTATCCCTTTCTTCCCCTACCGCTCTTCCTAGTTCTTATGTTCCATAGATGAGAGAAATCATATAATTGTCTTTCTCTGCTTGATTTATTTCACTTAGCATTATCTCCTCCAGTGCCCCCCTTTGCTCCTCCTCCCTGCTCCCCTCCACCTTCACGGTCATTACAGATTGCTTATCTACCCACCTGCTCAGGCTCTTCCGGGCACCTCTCCTTTCTGCTCATGCCCTTGCTTGCACCAGCCTGGATTGTCCTTCCTCTTCTTGTTTGCCCAGCTAACTGCTCTTCATCTTCAGAATCCAGATCAGGTCTGTTCCCTTAAAGAAAAGCCTCCGTAAGCTTCTTTGCCAAAAGCTGGCCGACTCCCTTTCTCTGTTCTCCCACAGAGATGCCTGTCGCCGTCCCTGCCACGTTGCCTTGAAATTACCTAGTTCTACAGATCATCCCACCAGACTTCTAGCTCCCTGCAGGCTGGGACTTGGCATTTCTCATTATTCTGTTCACTGCACCCAGCGCCTCACAGGTGTTCAATGTGTATGGAGAAAGCATTGTGTAGTTGGGAAGGAAATTAATATGTGCGTAGGGCCTTCCTATGTGCCCAGCATCGTTATTCAGTCTGAAAGCTTAAGGGGAGGAATTGGAAGTTCATTAACCAAGCTAAACTTCTTTCAGCAAAAAGAGCCTTTTGTGCCTTTTTACCAGGCTTAGACAAACTTCAAAGGAAGTCCTGTTATTAATATTGTCAAGAAATCTGCAAAGGAGGTATTCTCATCTCTACTGTCCAGGTGAGGGAACTATAGCTCCAAGGAGCTGCAGCGGTTGGAAGTAAATCTATCAACAGATGCGGTACCTTTCCTAGCACCCAGAGCTCACTCACTCATCAGGAGGAGAGCACAATCCTTTTTTGGCCCTAAGTGTAGAGATCTAGCCATGCCTGATTACTGCAGAATTCAGGTGCAGGAGTTCCTGGACAACAGGCAGGCAGACTTCTGGTCCTTTCTAAGGATGGATGTTTTTAGGGTCCCCCAATCACATGCTGTCACTTAAAACCCAGAGATGAGCTGAAAGAGTTTTTTCCTTGGTGGGCAGGTTTTGCACAAAGCATATGATTATATACTTCAAGGCAGGCTATTTGGTTCCCAGCCATAGACTCCCTACGGTCTCTGAAGCTGGAAGTGTATGCAGATTAATTTCCAAATATATCTTAAAAGGTTTCTTCTGCTGCTATGGCTGGCCTTGCTCAGACACTCCTGTATGATGGATGGGGAAATAGATGATACAGTGTCTGCAGTCCTGAAATTCCTAGCAGTGATTAATAGTGTATACACTGGGCTGTTTTTGATGCCCTTCCTGGTTTTAAATGATATGTTTTCTTTTCTTCCAATGACATTTTTTTATCCTAAAGACTGACTTTTTCAGAGACTGTCATTTGACTGCATGCTCTGTATGCAGAAAATTCAAGCCTGGCTGGGGTGACCTTGAGGTCACCTCTGTAAGACTCAGTTGATTCATCTGTAAAAATGGGGATGATGATTCATCCCTTTCAGGTTCGTGGTCTTCGGAGTCTTTGCTGAGAAGTGGCCATACGGTCCTGTCTCACTATATCTGACACATGGAAGGCACTTCGTATGTGTGTGTGCACTCAGAGAAGAAAAGCAGGGAGGGGATCACCTTCTTGCCTTTCTCTCCTGGAGAAGAGAGACCACGCTGCCCTCAATGGCGAGTCAGCGCGAAGTGGGATGATGGGTTATGGGAGATGGCTAAGGCCGAATCTCCTTAACTAAGCCCAGATATGCTGCCAGACACACACAAGCAAGAATCGATTCTGGCTGCCCCCCACGTGTTGTCTTTAGGATCATGAGGGATGGTAATGACCAGCTGGGCTTACTGCGTATATAGTCATGATGACAAAGAAACAAGGGTCCTCATGTCGCACCGTTTTAAAGCAGTGCCCAGCAGCACTGGCTTCCCTTGTGGTGACATCATTCTATTTTTGTCTTTTCAGGCTGTGACCCAATTAGAACTTTTTGGGGACATGTCCACCCCTCCTGATATAACCTCTCCCCCCGTAAGTATGCACTGCAGCTCAGCCCTCCATCCCTCCCCTTTTCCTTCTGCGGCAGCATGGCGGCGAGAAGATGGGCTTTGGGCCAAAGAGGGCTGCTGGTGGGTTTCACCTCTGTCTCATGCAAGCTGTGTGATTTGGGCAAATTAAGTAGCTATTCTAAACCTTGGTTTCCTCTGCTGCTTTTTAAAGGAGTTATGATATCTGCTTCTGTTTTGAGAAATAAGTGAAACCATGCATGAGCAATGACAGGACCCCTCCACCCACCCTGGGTACTTGCTATTTTGCGGGGCAGTGGAGAAAGACAGAAACAGGATGAGGTCCTTGCCTGCAAGGAGCACATGGTCTAGTTGGGAATGTGGGCAAGAACCTCAACAGAACTACAGACATGATGGGGCATTTGTCAGCACCTACTCAGAGCCCACCCAGCCCAGGAAAAGGAAGCACCTTCTCCCCCAGCTTCTTCTGCCTTGTCCCGTCTCCTGCCTTCTTTCCTTCCTCTCTCCCTCTTCTTTTTGTCTCCTCCCCTCTTCCCCCCACCTCCCAGCTTTGCTGAGCTTCTCATGAAGCTTTGGATTCCCAGCTCTGGTTGCAGCCAAGGTATATATCCCATTGCTTGTCGTTATAAGTCACTGCTTGCAGAGGAACAGAGATTGCAGGGAAACCTAATTGAAAAATGAAGAAAAAAGCATTAAACCCTAAACAAAATTGAGTCCCAGTGCTTTGAGAACTGGTTACATTCAAAGCCCCCCCCCCTTGGCCATAGCAAAGAACAGAACCGAGATGGCTCCTCCAGGTCCTCCCCTGCCCACTCCCCGGAGGTGGGAGGTGGGAGGTGGACAGAGAGCGGTGAGCCGCAGCTGCACCTGCAGAAGTTGCTGGCAGGGGGCAGCTCCTCTGAGCTCTGTGCGGTCGTGCAGACCGAGGGATGGTGCTATGGTTCATTGGCGAGATGCGCCTCACAGAGAAAAGGCTGTCACCTCACTACTGGGGACAGATGGCACGGGACTCTACTGCCCACAGCTGCCACCAGGGACTCTAGACACAGCTTCCCTGCTCCCGACACCTGATGTCCCGAGCAGACCTGACTGTGGAGACAGCAGCTCCTGTCTCCAGGGAAGCTGGAGTAGCTCTAACCAGTCTCCTCCTCTCCTCTGCCCCAGGGGTAACAGCTGCATCTCGGGCACTTGGAAACTCCAGCTCTGGAGCTAGGGAGGTCTTATCCCCTTCATTTTACAGAGGAGCACACTGAGGCCCAGAGAGGGCATGTGGCTCCCCCAGGGTCACGTGGGGGAAACAAAACGGTGTCGATTGTGTTTAAAAGTGCTTAATGCAGCAGCTCACGGCTGTTTCTGGCCCTGAACCCAAGTGCCATCCAAATGGGTATTTAATAATCCCCAGAACAATGCCATTCCTCCCACAGGCTGCTGGTCTAAAAATGGCCTTGTCTAATTGCCATGGTTTCGGGATTAATTGCTTGCCCCAGTCTATTCCAAGGGGAAAAGAAAAATAAGGATAATATGGCATCAAATAGACATGCTTTGTAGGTGAAAGGCTGCTGTAAATGGGTGTGGGCCTTTAAAAACCTGAGTACTGATGCTTTTCTTTGAGTATCTGTCTGTATCCCTTCTGTCTGCTTGATTTATTTCGGTATCCCTCCCCTACTGGCCAGTGCCTGCAACAGACTTCTCTCGGATTCCAGCATGGGCTGGGCCCTGTAGGGGTTTGCTGCTCCTCGGCCTTCAGTTTTTTCTCATCTTCTTGAAAAATACCTATTTTTCTTTGCACTTAAAGATTCAGGCAGTATTCTGGGAGGCACCAGGAGACAAGGGTCTCTGCTCTAGTCACTAAGCTTTTTTTGTGCGTTTAGCCAGGCTGTTTATTTACCACGTATTAAGTGACAAGCCCTGAGCTAGGCACACAGTAAGTCCTGCGTGGGTGTGTGTCAGTTTAAACTGACCACCTCTAAAGGATGAAAGCCACATATTGTGGAATAATTCGATGGCCTGAAAAACAAGGGGCAGGGGCTCAAACCAAAGAGTCGTGATACTGGCCACTGTTTGCTAAGCACCTGCCAGTGTGCCTCAGCCTGATACTAAGTGATTTAAATGCATGATCTCACTTCATTATCATAGCTGCTCTAAAGGTGGGTAGCATTTCTCCTGTTGCGGTCTGTGTCTGCAACCACCTCATGGTCCGCCCACCACCTCGGTGGCTTGGACCATGGCCGGCTTCTGCAGCGCCCTCCCCACCCCTTACTTCCTGCACCTACTGCCTCCCATCCTTGATGACTGCTGAGCCAGGTCTCCCAGCAGCCTCACGCGCCCTCTGCCTCTCTCTGTCCGACAGACTCCTGCAACTCCAGGTGATGCCTTTATCCCGTCTTCATCTCAGACACTTCCGGCGAGTGCAGACATGTTCAGTTCTGTACCTTTCGGCACTGCTGCTGTACCCTCAGGTAAGCTGTCCTCCAGCTGCTTTCCTTCCTTCGGCCTCCACCCATCAAGGAGGAGAAAGGGTTGACTTGCACCAGCTGTCAAATTGTGCCAGACACCTGTGGAGCCACCAGCCTCTCCTCGTGACTCTTCAGATGACACTGAGAGGCCGCCATTGGGAGGCGGGGGAGTGTTTACAAATCCGTGGTGTGCTGTAGGCGGGAACTCATGGCGTCTCTCACCTGGAGAGGTCAAGATTCGAGGGGACTCAGCACACGGCTTCAGGGAGCCCAGTGCACACCCAGCCATGCAAATCAGCACAAGTTCATTTCCTCCTGTCCGTCGCCGCCAGAGGGAGGGAGGATAGCAAGTGGCGGATAGGAGCTCTCCAAGACCTCTGGAGATCTGATTGATAGGGCACGTCTGCCTCCTTTGGTAAAGACTCAGGAATGGGGAGGTTCTCCATGCAAAGTAGAATGCTGAGGGGACAGAGCAAATGGCTCACAGTGAATTGGGAAGGTGATGGGGCTTTTAGTGATTTTGGAGGTATTTGTTCTGTTTTCCAAGCATCCTGTAAAACATATACACTACCTTTACTGCAGGGCCTCTCTATATATACATAGCGTGTGTGACAGTGTTGCAGGTGAGGTACAAATTGGTGGGATCTCAGATACCTTAACTTGTTTCCATGGCTTCAGACACCCCATGTAGCCAGGCCACTCTGCTGGGAACGTGGCCAGAGGTGTAGTATTCTGCTCTTTACACACATGAGAGCCTTAAAGGGTGTTTTGTTTTTTAGCTATGTGTTTGAAACCTGTGGCTTCATCTATTTTATTCTTATATACAGCCAGTAGAGCCTAAATATTTTATTTTTTTAATTTTTATGTATTTATTTATTCATTTGGGGGAGAGAGAGTGTGCACATGCAAGCGGGGGGAGGGGGCAATGGGAGAGGGAGCGAATCCTCAAGCAGACTGCCAGCGGGGCTCAGTCTCACAACACCAAGATCATGACCGGAGCCGAAATCAGGAGTCCCCGATGCTTAACCGATTGAGCCACCCAGGTGCCCTGAGCCTGAATATTTTCACATGCACATCTTCAGGCAATTTTTCTATAAATAATTAATTTTCATTACATAGTGTTAGATGCAGATTCTTGCCACCAAATATGAGCCTTGCTGTTATTCAAAGTGAAGTAAAAATTCATACTCCATTCTGAAATACTTAAAATTATTCCCCATGAGCCCAGAGATGATTAGAACTTTCAGAAGCAACAGAGGTTGGTAGCCAACGGCTCTAACACTTTAGAATCTGCAGGTAACCCAGACATTTCATTGCTGAGCTTCCCAACCAAATCTGTTTTACCCATCCCTAAAATGGGACAGTGGTGATGAATAGTTTTCCTTACCTAAAATGGGTATTAAAAGTTCCTTGGGAATAGTGTGATAGAATACATTCTTCTAAAGAAAAGTAACAGTTTTCCGTCAGAAATGTATCACCTTCCTGTGTTGAGAGCGCCCAGGCTTTGCCCTCATTATCTGACCCATGAAGATGTGCTGGGACAGGTGATGGGAACGCGAGGACTCAAACTTAGCAACTTGCAGACATGTTCCTTCCACAAATATTCACTGAGTGCCCACATGAGTCAGGCCTTGTTTTACGAGCCTGGGGTGTGTCTGTGTATACAACAGGTACAGGTCCTGTCCTCAGAGAGCTTCCTTTCTACCGGGGAGACAGGCAACGACATAAAAATAAGTAACTTCTGTCATCCGTCTGCAAACGGTAAGTGATAGGCCCAAAGAAGATGTAGATTAGAGTGTGGGGCTTTGGAGCAGGTGGAAGACAAGTGTAAACGGAGGTCGTGCTCGGGAGGGGCTCGTGCAAAGGTGAGGTGTGAGCAGACCAGAAGGGGTGAGGTTCGAAGCCAAGAAGGTGTCCGGGTGAAGAGTACTCTTCCCCTTCTCAGTAAATGAGAGTGGGACAGGATGCGGTCACATGGCTCCCGGCCCTAACATGTGAATGAAGACACCCGAGGACCCGCCCACACCACGCACACGACTGCTCTGGGCCTTCTCCTGAGCCCGTGCCGCATCAGGGCTTTGAAGACCTGGTTTCAGTCTTGCTACCTTGACAGCCGTGTTGCAAACTACGGACAAGCCACTTCCATCCAGACTCGGTTTCTTCAGCTGCTTAAAAAAAAGAGAGAAAAAATTGATAGATTGCCGATAGATTACCTCCACAACTCCAATGTTTAGAACGGAAGTGTAAAATTAATTTCAATGAGCACATTTATTCTTCTCGAAGCACCTGCTTCTCCGTCAGATCGGCTGAGGCACAAAAGTACACTCTAGTGGCTGGTCAGCTGTCAGCCTTTTCCTCCCTGAACTGGCCCTGAAAATCTCTGCAGACACTGAGTCTCCACCTGTCCCCAGTTGTCCAGCCAGTGACAGGGAGCCAGGGATGTGAGTTGCGGTTCACAGTACAACGGATGGGCTGCTGGGGGATTTTGCGTCCACTGGGCTGGGTTTGAATCCGGCCTCATCTATTTATGTATGTTTTAAACTCCTGAGTAAGTTACTTAAACTGGCAGAGCCAGAGTTTCTAAATTTTTATTAATGAATCAAAAATAATACTTTCCTTGCAACAATATCGTGACCCTTGAAAATTGCAGGTACGTTATAGAAGCTTCAATCAGCAAATGCAACCTTGTTGCTACTGTTATTATTACGACTCTTACTTTTCAAGTAGGAGAACAATGTCTTGTCCTTCCTATATTTTTTCCTTTAACCTTTTTGGAATATTTAGAAAAAATCCATGTAATAACGTCTAGATCTGTGGCCTCTTCACTGTGCATGGCAGAGCTGGGCTGGGGGCTTAGAGAATATACTGGGTATAAATACAGACCCTGCCACCAGCCAACTGTGTAATACTCAGCTAAATCTCTTCTGAGCCTCAGGGAGTGTATCTGTAAAATGGGGATGGTAATTCCACCGTACAGAGCTGTTCTGATGATTGCATGAGTTAATACACGTAGTGGAACATTTAAAACGTGCCTGGCGGCATTTCTATAAGTAAGCAGTCAACAGATGTTTGCTAGCTTGTCCATTAGGAGCGCCGGCTCTGCTCCCCATGCCCGGTGGTAGCTGCCTCAAGCCTTCCCCTCAATCCGCCACAGTATCTCAGAGTAAAGAGATACTAATACCAAGTACGCAGAGGCTTGTTCCAAGGATCAATGTCAAAAATGTAAGCTCCACGAGGACAAGGATTTTTTTTTTTTTTATGTTTTGTCCTTCACTGCATCCCTGAAGACTAAAACAGTGCTTCACACCCAATAGGGCTCTTTTTGAATGAATGAATTAATGAATGAGATCATGTAAATAAGCATTACCGGACACGTTCTGCGTACATGTTGGGGGAGTCCCATAGATTTCCCTGTTTTTCTCACATTTTCGTCTGCTTTTTTAATTCAAATAATGAGGTATCCCCAGGTGCAAGCATCTGGTTATAAATTGCAATTTTCAACACTCCTTAAAAATCTAACTGCGAGGCAGTAATGCAGGTGTTCCCTTTCACTTCACAGCAAGGAGATTAATGATTGATCTGAACTCCGTGGCACAAACAGATGCTCCGTGGCACCTCCTCCCTCCACTGTTGAACATTAATGAGTAAATGTTACTAAGCTGTTAAGTGGCTGCAGTGGCAGCCACCAAGTGGCTTCCCCTGTCCAGTGCTGCTGCAGCCTGCCACTGAGGGTCCCATTGGGTATGCACGATGTCATGTGGCCAGAGAACCGGAGCTCACAGGTCTGGGGAGAGTCCAGGCTGCAGAGACACCCCCTCCCCCAGGAAAAGCGAGTGAGACCTGCGAGTTCCCAAACATGATACCCAATTACCCTGTGCTGCTTTTTTTTCTCTTGAATATTGTACTGGGGTCGGAAGCAGATGGCATGAAGCCAGGGAGACATGCTAATAGCTCTCTCCAGAAAAGTGTGCACAGCCCATCTGTTGGTTCCTTGTGGGAGAAAAAAAAAAAAGACAGGAGGAAAGAAAAACCTGCCACCAACAGTAGAATCATCAGAGATCACAGCACTTACAGATCTTGGAGTTTAATTGTACACTTGGCAAAATGCAGTGAAGGCATTGATTCCACTATGACTCATTCACCTTTATAGACTTTCCCCAGTCTCAGGCATTTATGGGGTAGCTGAGGTGTGCCCCAAACAGTGCTAGACACATGGCAGGGAAAGAGAAAATAAAGGCTTCCTACTAGCAGGTGTTTTCTTGTCTAATGAAGGAAGACAGAATAACTGGGCAGTTATGCCTCAGTGTGACAAGTGCCTTCAGAGAGGTGAATGCTGGGGTCCAGAGGGCAGGGAAGGCGCCCAGCAGAGGTGACGCTGAGCTGATTCTCAGAGAGTGCATAAGGAGTAGCTACGTGAAGTCGGGGTGGCTTTCCAGGCAGAAGCGCCAGAGAGATGGAGAGAGCAGGTGGGCTTGTGTTTGCAGCTGCTGCAGGGAAAGGTGCCAGTGAAAATGGGATGAAGAGTTGGGAAGGGGCCTGATCCCTAAAGGCTCCTAAGCCAAGCTAAGGCATCTGAACCTTATACTCCAGACAGTGTAGCACTATCTTTGCATTTTAGAGCAGTCCTCCAGTAGTAACGGGGGTGGAGTGGAAGCAAAGTGAAAGATAGCCTGGCTGGAGGCTGAAGCCCTCCATCCCTTCACCAAAATGAGCATCAGGATTGAGGTTGTTGAAAGATCCGTATCTCCACCCCATCAGACCCAGTGCCCCCTTTTTATGACAGATATTTGTAATGTCTCCTTTAAATTCTTGATATGAAATTCATAGGTAATATAACTTACCCACACAGTTTTTTTTAAATTGATATAATGCTGTCATTATAATATAAGGAAATTTTTAAAAGCTGATTTATAATAAAAAGATATCTATTTCAATAAGGAAAATACCCAGGTACAACCACACTAGAAGTCCTACTAAGTGGTCAGATGCGTAGACCTCAATAGAGTCACCGCAGGTACAGGCAGACCCAGGAGCGCTATGTCGGCTCGAACACATGGGAAGTGTTGCTATCGGGAACCACAACTTTCCCAAATGGTGAGCAACTCTTGACCGTGTTCCAAACAACACAAAACACAGTCGACCTTCAGTGTACCCTGTTGTCACAGTCCTGGAAAACTAAGTGCATTAAAACTATGCAAAGAACTTTGAATTTCTAAGTAATTCAAAGTCCAAGCGATGCTCAAGTAAATCGTAGACTGAACACGGGGGACTTCTGTGTTGTGCGCGGGGGCCTCACACGTTACAGGGTATCAGGTACGCAAGCTCTCCGCCTCTTAAGTGCGGGTAGTGTCTCCCTCTGGCAAGTTATCCCGACAGCCAAAATACACCCCACGAATGTCCTGCTCATCCCCCCGCTAGGGGTGATAGCACTCCCACTGAGAACCCTTGGGCCCCATCAAAGTAAATGAGAAAACAAGAAAAACTGTAGCAGAATTCCTAGTCTGTTGGCGGGCTCAGGTCACTGCCTTATCATGTGACGGGTGAGGTGAGAGCTGTCCGGTCTGAAAGGCCAGCCCCAGGGCCTCTTCACCTCTCTTATTTCAGGGCACTAGGGCTAAGTGGATCGCGTAAGGATATGGTCTGTTGGGCTTGTTGGCGCCCCATAAGAGCATGTCACACTGCTGGATTCATTAGCAAGAAGCCCAGGTGCCCTGGCTCTGCCTCTCTGGAACCTCCTCTCACCTCACAGGGAAATGGCCGAACTTGGAATGTTGTCCCCACTCCTTAGCCATCAGTTGAAGGGCAGGGGATCTGAGGCTGGAGCGTGAGGGAGACAGTCCGTACACGGTTTCTCTGGGCTCCTCAGAGTCCCTGACATCACGCATAACACACACGATCAGCGCCACAGTGCCTGCCCGCCTTCCCTCTGGAAGTTGCTGGGATACCCTGCACCCGCCCTTCTTTTCCTGGCCTCACTGCTGTACACCTGCAAACTCCTTCTGACAGCCATGAAAGGGCTGGTTTTGAGAGGTCAGGCCAAGCCAGCTTCTCCCTCCAATTCTCTGCTCAGCCTGGGCGTCTGTCTACCATGCTCGTGGCCACGGCCCCCTCTGAGAAGGGCAGGGAGTCACTGGAAGCACCTGGGAGTGTCTCTGGGCCTGCCCACAGTTTGCTGCAACCCTAGGCGGGCGACCAGACCAGGTGTACTTACTGTGCAAAGGTCAGAAATTGGTCTTGGCCACCTGGGCGGGGCAATGTGATACAGTGGGACGAACACTAGCTCTGGGGATGGGTGACCTCAGTTCAGATCCTGATCACACTTCATGCTGGCTGTGTGACCCCAAGCACAGCCTTTCCCTCTCTGAGCACCGATATCCTTTTCCCTAGAGTGGGGATGGTAATACCTACCCTGCAGGGATTTCGTGAAGATGTAAAGCACATAATACCGTACCTAGAACATTGGAGGCATTTAGTAAGTGCGAATCACCTGTATTACTGTTGCTACTGTGAAAAGTGTTACTTGTGCTCTTTTTTAAATGATTATATCTCACCTGAAAGGAGCTAGCAGAGCCAACAATTAATATGATAACGTATATGAGTAGAGCCCCTGGAGTTGTGCAGTAAGTACCCAACCTATGCCACTGTACAAGGGACTCCTGAGTAAGTAGACAGTCATCTAAAATTGGCATAATGAAAATACAGAAATAATGTATGATCATACCTGGAGCTACCATTTATTGCATGGCTGCTATGTACCAAGGTAGGTATTTAGTGCTTTCTGGGCTCTATCTGATTCAAACCCCACTAAGTGCTGACATTTACTGAATGCTCACTCTGTGTCAGGTGCAGTACTCCACCTCAAATACGTCATCTCTGTTTATCTTTAAACCAAGACCCTGAGGCAGACAGTATTTTGTGCCCATTTTCCAGATAAGGAGATAGAGCTCAAGAGAGCTTGTGGAGCTCTCCCTCACATAATGGTGGCTCAGTATCTTTCTCCCGATTCCTTGAATCCACGAATTCTTCTCTCCCAGGTGCCTGACTCTTCTTTTTCACCCTTCCAGGTTATGTTGCAATGGGCGCCGTCCTCCCATCCTTCTGGGGCCAGCAGCCCCTCGTCCAACAGCAGATCGCCATGGGTGCTCAGCCACCAGTCGCTCAGGTGATGCCGGGGGCTCAGCCCATCGCATGGGGCCAGCCGGGTCTCTTCCCTGCCACTCAGCAGCCCTGGCCAACTGTGGCCGGGCAGTTTCCGCCAGCCGCCTTCATGCCCACACAAACTGTTATGCCTTTGCCAGCCGCCATGTTCCAAGGTCCCCTCACCCCCCTTGCAACCGTCCCAACCACGGGTGACTCCACCAGGTCAAGTCCACAGACCGAGAAGCCCAGACAGAAAATGGGGAAAGAAATGTTTAAGGATTTCCAGATGGCCCAGCCTCCACCCGTGCCCTCCCGCAAACCCGACCAACCCTCCCTCACCTGTACCTCAGAGGCCTTTTCCAGTTACTTCAACAAAGTCGGGGTGGCACAGGATACAGACGACTGTGATGACTTTGACATCTCCCAGTTGAATTTGACCCCTGTGACTTCTACCACGCCATCAACCAACTCACGTGAGTGCCCTTCTTTGGAGACATTACATCCAGTGAGAGTGACGCCTTGTTGCCGGGGTCCGAGAACACGTCTCCGTTCACATTCAACAGGCCTCTTTGTTTATACCGCTACTAATAATAGCTATCAGTTATGCATATCTACTTCGTATACGTTGTTTTTATTACTTTTATACTCATAACAGTGCTTATTACAGCTTTTGTTGGACCTGTTTGGCCAATAATCAAAGTGAGGTTCAAGGACAACAAGAGCTGTAGAATGAAATGCAAACCTGTTATTTTTCTACCAGTCATTCTGCTGCTTGTGTTCCTGTTGATTAGCTCATCCATCCACCCATTCATTCATGATCCCTCCTTTATGACACACAGATTGTGGTATGGCTTGTTGAAATGGCGATGAGTGGTATATGAATTTTAAAACTCTGGGGAACGAGGACAAAAAATGAGAGTAGAAAACTAAGATCAAGGGAAAACTGAGGGGAGAGAAAGAGCAGCCGTAAGGTCTCACCCAGCTGGTGTAGTTTGAAGCCAGATTTTGGCTCAAGGCTTTGGGTAGTGAAAGAGAAAAAATGGTAGTGAAGCAGAAAGCTCTAGACTAGGAACCCTGAGAGCAGATGTATCACTTCCTAGTTTTGTGCCTGTGGGCAAGTCATTTCTGTGAGCCTCAATTTCCTCGTCTATCTTAGGCTAAGGGATGTTAAAAGGATTCAGTGGTGCATGTACTGAAACGCCGTATACCTCACCGAGTTTGAAGTATTGTTGCCACCATTATGATTGCATACTGAGTGGTTCTGTGCAGACTCCCTGGACCAAGCCGTGTCTTTGGGCAAACGTGTGGCTTTTCTTAACCTCAGCTGGGTCCTGGGTAAAAGGCGTGAGTTGGCTTGGAGAAGCAGTGTGCCTCCTCCTTCTAGTTCAGGCATTCAGTGATTCTGTCCCAGCTCACTTTTCCACTGCAAGCATCCAGAAACCCATCACCACGCAGCCAATTAGAATCCAGATACACCTGAGCACGCATATGCTCGGAAGGGTGTCCAGTAATTCAGCCCATGCCTTGACAGTTGATAGGAAAGAGAGAAGTCTCACGGAACGATGAGTTTGGCGTTTTCATTACTGCCACAGATGATGGAGATCACTGCTTGGCCAATAGCGAAAATTGTCAAAAAATCTAATGTTAACACAATTAGGTAGTGTCATTTCAGCCAGGTTCGGAAAGCAGTTCTGAAAAGAAATGCCTTCTGTGTATATAAACAACCTACTTCCACTCAGGCCATGTGATCTCCATAGTGGGGGTGTCTCTGTTAGTTCTGAGTCACGGGGTTTCAGTGAAGAAGAATGAATAGAAAATGAAATGCTAAGAGAATGAGAGCCACGCATAAATAAGCAAACATCTTTTGAAAACAGGTGTCTCTCTTGCCGTGGGCTTGTGTGCCAACTACAAAAAAAGGGAAGTTTCCATTCTTTGAGGACAGGAAACATGCCCTAATCATCCGTACACTTCTCGTAATGCTGACATAGTGTCTAGCGCATGGGGGACATTTGGGAGGAGTTGTAGAGATTGAAACGAACAGAACAAAGGCCACTCAGCCACTGTTGTGTTTCAGACCAAGGTTTTGCAACCTGGGCTTTATTGATATTTGGGGCCAGATGATTCTTTGTTGTGGGGTGTGGGCTGTGCTTGTAGGGTGTTGAGTAGCCTCCTGCCACCTATGAGATGCCAGAAGCACACGTCCTGTCCTCCTAGTCCTGACACTCAAAAATGGCCCAGGATTTGCCAAATGCCCCCTAGGACTTCAAATGCCCCAAATTTAGAACCACTCTTTCAGGTTATACAGGTGTTCTAGAAAAGCCTTCTAAAGGCTAAGACGCTTACATAAATGAACTCCTAATGATGCTTCCAATTGATTGATTTCATCTGATAAGTAGGACCTCAGACTGCAGCTCAGCCTGGGTTCTCAGCCTTCAGGAAGCAATAAGCCACTTCAAACCCAATTCAGAATCCAGTTACACTAACACTTACTCAACAGCTTTTGAGCATTGGGGTGCTGTCGTATTGCTTATCTCACTTAAACCCACTAGTATGAGTCTGTTCCGTAATCATCTCATAAAACAAAACAGACTTCCTTTTCAATTAAAAAAAGAATGTTCTATTGTAAAGAAAATGAGTGAAACCAGTCTTTCGATACTTACCCATGAGCATCAGCTTCAGAATGTTTCGAGTGGAGGATAGGTGGGACCAAAAGTCAATGCCAAGTAGAACTAGAGCTCACAGCTGGGCGGACAGTGTAGACAGAGCTGTGTTAAATCCCAGCACTCCTGTTCGGTGGCTTTGTTGACCTGGAGAAAGTCCCTTTACCTCTCGGAGGGGCAGTTTCTTCCTCAGGAAAGAATAGGTCCAACACCGCTTTGCCATATTTGCATTAGAGAACGCAGTGAATGCAAAACGCCGAGCGCCATGCCCAGCTTGCTGGGCTCACAGCAAATAGCCTCGTTCTTCTAAATATAGATCCATCAAGGCAAAAGGTACTCACCAAGTTTGATAATCACTCACTGTCTGATAAGCAGCCAGATTTTGGAAATTCGGGACAGTGATGGCAGGCGGGGGCGGGGGGTGCTTATCAGTGGCATTTGAAATTTAGCTACTAAATCAAGCCACCCCACCTCCTCACTTGGGGCTGAGCCAGTGACTGGCGTTTGCGATGCCAAGTTAGAAATTATTGAAAGAAGAATAGCTTCAAATGGCATATTTGTTATAGCCTCTGGAACAAATGAGAGGAGGAACATGTGGGAAGGCCAGGACGGGAGATGCATGTCCTTATGGAGTGAGGGATAAAGTTGCCAGCAGCTACCTCCCATTTTCCCACGTCGCAGAGGCACTCTTCATTCAACACGTGTTTAACACACACCTACCATGTGTAAGGATACAAAGCCTGCCTCGACCAGTCACCGCTGCGGGGCCTTGAGCAGTTTAGCGACCTCACTTCCTTTACCTGTAAAACTGGGGTCACTCCTACCTCAAAGAGGCTCTGCGCGGGTTGGAGATACCGTCCCTAGAGTTTCTGACAGCAGCTGACATGTAGAAGGCGCTCAATAAATGCACATTGCAGTCCTCTGATCTATTTATTCTTACTGAAATACATGCATGATGTTAAGATAGAGTGAGAAGAAAGAAAAACTGATTCAGTGGTTTTCCCCTTGAGCATGTAGAAACACAAGAGTTTCTGAGCCCATAGGTCTGGGGCAGGGGTCCAAGACAGCATCCGTGTCAAGTTCCCGGATGTGCTCGTGCTCCTGATCCAAGGGCCATTCCTGGAGAACCACCGCCGGCCCCATCCGTGGGCACCCACTCCTTCCTGTCAGGCGTGTGACAGGACAAGATAAATATGTGCAGAGGAGATGTTCAGGATAGAAAGCGGAGTGCCAGACTTGACCTGATTATGCCCAGATCCCCGGGGTCTCGGCGCGGGGTACACGGTCGCAGCCAGACACTTAACGATGTTTCCTCTTCGTGCCCCGTCTCTGTGTAGCTCCAACCCCAGCCCCTCGACAGAGCTCTCCGTCCAAGTCATCTGCGTCCCACGCCAGCGATCCCACCACAGATGACATCTTCGAGGAGGGCTTTGAAAGTCCCAGCAAAAGCGAAGAGCAAGAAGCTGTAAGTGACCAGTCTGTTCTTTCTGGGTTTGTTTTTCCTTATAATTCAAACCGCTGTATCTGAAATGGACAGTGGGCGAGGAAACCGGCATAGGAAAGAGTGCTGGCTCAGAGTCTCAAGTTCCAATGGGGGCCCTAGAGGAGCTTTCTTTTATGTGCAAATGAGCAGCTGAAAAAAGGTTGTCCTTTCGAGAAGTCATTCCTGTTCCCGCACATTCCTGGTTTGGTGAGTGTGGTGCCCTCCAACAGCCCAGGCTGCCTCCTTTAAAATAACGGATTATATGTATGCATGAAAATACGCCCAGCTGTCTTCTGCTCTCCGTTGTTGAAAAGACAAAAAGAAATAAAAGTGTTATCTTCTTGTGTTCTAGCCTGATGGATCACAGGCCTCATCCAACAGTGATCCATTTGGGGAGCCCAGTGGGGAGCCCAGTGGTGATAATATAAGTCCGCAGGCCGGTAGCTAGATAGCACAGGTCTGGGTAGGTATCTGTTCTTTTTATCTACTTCACCCTTAAGCTGTCTGCTTTCCCCTTGGCTTGTCCCTCCATTTCTGAAGTCACATCCCTGATGTTCACACCATCTCTCCTTGCCCGAGCGTGTCCCTGATGTTTGCACCCTTTCGCCTTGCCTGCTGTCTTTTTGCCATCTTGTGTTTCCTCATGGATGCATGACCTTTGACATATACTGCTAGGTAGGGGTAGGGGTAGGGGTGAGGAGTGGGGGACTGGGCCTATTCGTTTATTAATGATCCGTTCTGAGTGGACGGTAGTGGTAGAATGAGGCATGGTCCCTATTACTCAACACGGATTCGGTTTCACAAAGCACCAACAACATTCCAGGATGGACCCATCTGCCCACCCTGAAGCTTTTCTCACTGCGGTGTGATCTAGGTGCTTTCAGCTTTTAAGCAAAGCGACACTGCGTTTGTCTACACTCCACAGATCTAAAGAGGTCACCAACCAAACATCCTGAGAAGCCAGGCTAAGAAGCAAACCAAGCAGTGCTTGAAATTAGATGGATAGAGATGTACGATCACAGTAGCCCATTTTGTGTAGCCAAAGGGACCCCTTTGCCCTTACTGATGTAAAAGTGAAATTAGCATTCGCTTGAGGCTCTGCTGTTTGCACCTGTGCTACAGCATATGGTTCAGCACCGAACCACTTCAGATCCCATCAGCAGCTACTTTGAAAGAAGTGTACTTACGTTTACTAGAAGTGGCTTTTGGCACTTGAATTTCAATACCTCTGATTTGATCGAAAGAAAGAGGAGCTGATGAAGCAAACCTTCTCAGGAGACAGAAGTACACCTCGTTACCCAGACGTGATTTCTGAGGTCACTCCTTGACAAATGTGTTCAAATTTCAGATACTTTCCTAGTTTTCCATAAATGTGTAGGACGGCAAGGCTCTACCCACAGAGCTCCTTCTTTAGTCCTGAACAGCGTGGTCAGAACCATTAAAATGGTAAATAGTTTTCACCATTCATAAATGGATTCTGAGGCTGCCTCGAAATCATTCTCAGTCCACATGGAAGTTATTCTGGCAGTTATTGAAAGCTAATACAGTGTTTGGAAAGTGTTATTTTGTTAATAGATTCTATGATTAAAGAACTTAACATACTGTATATTTTGCCACATTTTCTATCAGTACAATAGCGTATAATAATGCATCATGCCACGCAAAACCATGTAATACCCCTCGAAAAATTCAGCCTTGCAAAGCTATTTGGGAAGCTGGTGAATTAAAGGCAAAGAACGTTCCAGAAAGAAGAAGAGCTGGGGATTATGGGTGGACGCCTTGGAAAGATTCCCCAAGGGGCTTTCTACCCCTTGTGTATGTTTTATTTCACGTGCTCAACCTTGTCTTCAAAATTTGATGAATGAACTAGAGGTGACAAGAGCCATTCATCAGTATAACAGCTAACATCATCCTAAAATTGAAGTTCTTCTAGAAAACAAAGATGACTTACACCATTTGCAGATCGATGTATCAAACCCTCATCTTTATGAGTCTGTTCAGCTTGAGACACACAAGCTAAACTGTTTCATGGGGCCTCAGTCTCTTCCGTGTCTGATGCTCTATCCAGAACCCCAAGCTGTGGCTGTGAATGGTAAGTGGACGGAGCATGGGACAGTGGGAAGAGCTCAGAATTTGGAACTTGAATTCACATTCAAGTTTGAATAGCAGGAAATCTTGGGCAAGAACCATCATTTCTTTTGAGTCTCGGTTTCTTCATCTGCTAGAAGAAGCTTATATTGGAGATAGGCACTCAGCACTCAGCTCAAAACTCAGCTTAAAAATCGGGCTTTGGGGAGAAGCTGAGTTTAGAATTGTGATCCTAATGAGATTTCATAATAACTCTCTATTTTATTTTTGAAAATAAGGATAAAAACAGTGTCCTCCTCTCAAAGGTTGTTGTTTGGACGAAATGAGGTTAGCACAGCGTCCAACACATAGAAAGCACCCTGTAGATGTTAGCTGTCATCCCCACTACCATCACCATCATCGTCATACGTGCTCAATAAATGTCCCCCAGTACCTTAGATTTTATACATTTTGCCTTGATATTGAATACATTATATCATAAGGACGCAGGCCGTTGGCTGGAGGGTTTTGCTATGTACTTCCTATCCTCAGATAATTGATTTTCAATATGCCTCCAGATGGAGATGGCATCTCCACTTAGAGATGCCAAAAGGCAGCTAGATTTTATCTGGAGGTTGTTTTTAATATTGCCTCAAAACAGTTCTGGAGAAAAAAAAAAGTAGGAATAGAAAAATGTAATATCTTAGCTCTCTAATCAGAATGACCCCCCATGAGGGTCTCACAGGCCACCTCTCCATTCCAAAAGATAAGCAGTCTCAGATTGACATATAAGTCATAACCAATGCTCCTGCCCCAAAAGGGCTGGACTGTAATCTCCAGCGAAACAGTTTTCTCCCTTTGAACACTTAGCTTGGCAATATCAAGATGGCCTATAGAGAACCCCAAGCCAACAGGCTGATGCCAGCTTTGCAGACATATTCCCAAAGACCCACCCCCACAAGAGAAGTCCAAACAAGCCTTCCTGGGCCCTTCCGTCACTAGCAACCCAAGCCACATTTGACCCTTCCACCTCTGTCACGTTCACTCATCCACCCAATAGAAATCTACTGACTGCAATTTCTTAGTGCCTTGCCAGACATTTGAAGAAGGGACACCATGCAGGGAAAGTTCCATCCGTGGCTCTCTTTTCCACTTTGTCTTCCTACAGTTGGAAAGCAGCAGTCTTGTCCTTCTTATCACCCTTGCATTTTATCTCCAGCTGCTTTTTATTAGAAATACC
>NC_048219.1:31464232-31488407 GCF_002007445.2 Ailuropoda melanoleuca | reverse complement strand
AGCACAGGATGGCATGCTTGAGCCAGAGAGAAGGCGGGTTTACTTTGAACTTGAGTTGTACTTGAGATGCCCATGAGACACCCGAGTAGAGATGCCAGAAGGCTGCTGGATTTTATCTGGAGGTCAGAGGAGAAAACCAGCTGGGCACAGCAAGATTTCGATATGGTTTTAAGCCACTACAGGGGTGGGCACAAGTAGGCTGTGCTGATCATTTAGACCAGAGGTCTGCACACTCTTTGTAACTATCTATGCTTTGTGGGCCAGGTCTTTGTTGCAACTAATTTACTCTACTGTTAGAGAAAGGAAGCAGCAAAAGACAGCGCATGAAGGAATGGATGTGGCTGAGTGCCAATAATACTTTATTTAAAATACTTTATTACTGGATGATGGGCATTAAGGAGGACACGTGATGTGATGAGCACCGCGTATTATATGCAACTAATGAATAATTGAACACTACACCGAAAACTAATGATGTACTACGTATTGGCTAATTGAATTTAAATTTTAAAAAAGAATATAAAATAAAAATAAAAACAGAGAGCCACCAAAATTAGCCAATGGGCTACGGTTTGCTGACCTCGGATTTAGATCCCACTCAGTGTTTTTAGAATCACTCTGCAGAAGGCAATCACCATGCCTTTCATTTACCACTACTAATAAAATATATTTTTAAATGACTAGCATGTTTCTAACACTTTCATAAACATCACCTAATTCAATCCTCCGGAGAATCCACCTAAGTATTTTTATGATTCCCATTTCACAGATAGGACAGGTAAGGTGGAGAAGTTAATGGCTTGCTGAAATCATAAGATTCACATGTAATGGGGCTAGGATTTGAATCTATACCCAGATTAAATAACTCAAAAGCTCTCAACCAGACCAGGACATGTGGGTTTCAGCAGCTTCTCTTCGACTTAACAGCTGTGTGACTTGAGGCACATGGCTTCAGACCTTTGGTCTTCTCTGCTGTGAAACAACTCCCATACGCCCTCCCAGCTGACATTCTCGGACCTCCTAACCTGCCTGGGTCACCGGGTCAGAGCATGGAAGACCCAGTCCGCAAACAAGATCTTCCCCCAGCTGTCCTTATTCCAACGAAGGACAGGACAGAAGACCCTTCAATATGCTGATTTGATTAGGGTTCCTGGACATGACCGGCCTGAGACCCAGGACCCACTCCTAATGACCAGGAGTTTAGTCTGGACAGGACCCTCTGCTTATGGCAGAAAATCGGTGTCAGCAGCCTCAGGGTCTTCATCTGCCATGTGACAGGGTCAAGAAAGATGATGTGCGTGTTCAAGGCAGATAATTGGTGTCCATCCTTGTTGGAGAAATGCAGAATTGATCAGGACATATGCAGGATTCCCCATCCCCACCCAGCGACTCCGATTCTGCTTCTCTGGATTCACCAAGTGGGTTTCAGCACCCCGAGACCTCAGGAAGCAGGTGGATTTGGCAGCAATGTCAGTCTCTAAGGTATTTGTCTTAAATCCATCCTGTGTTTGAAAGACTTTTCTACCCTGAAAGGCCAAAATTCAGGCTGAAAGTGATCAGAAAGTTTTGTGGGTTGTTTTTTTGTTTTGTTTTGTTTTGTTTTTATTCAAAGATTCCCAGCACTTGTTAAAATCCTTTATGTCATTTGAGCTCATTTTTTACTTGTTACAATCCCTTGAGGTAGATGTTACAAGCCCCATTTTACAGATTAAGAAACTGAGGCCCAGGTAAAATACTTGCCTAAGGTCATGCAGGAAGTGAGGATTGCTGGGCTCTTCCTGGCTGTGAAACCCCTGCGTTTCTGATGACTGTCTTCACGTCTTCAGGTAGAACTCTAAGTTATTTACTTCGGCCTCATTTCCCCTCTCTGGCTGTACCCTGGCTTTTTCATTTGTGAAGACAGGACATGTAAAACCCCACGGGACCGGGCCCTGGTGTTGGGGCTCATGGTTGCCCGGGCAGGGTGGTGCTGAGGGACTCCAGCTTTGGCTCCCCTTTGGCTCCATTCTGACCCCCGGCTTGGCTCGGTGTCGCTCTCACCCCCAGGCATAGATGGGCTCGCTCAGCAAGTAGATTGCATGGCGCACTTTGCCCTCACATCCAAGACCACCTTTCTCAGCACGCCGTGTCTTCTCTCCACTGAATATTTTCTCGAGGGATGTATCTTTGGTAGAGGTGGCCCAGCTTTCCCAAAACACACATAATAAAATTGAAAGGGGTGCAGAGGACTAGGCATAATTTAGATGGCTTTAAAAGGGGGGCTCATTATCAGGCAGGATAGGAAGCTGTCTGCCTGTGCTCATCCAGCCAAAAAGGTGGGGCCACCTGCGGGGAGTGAGGAAGCAGGCTCAGAAGTGGGGGGCCACAGCCTGGGCTGCTCTCGCTGTTTCCCACGCACCTGCAGTAGAAACAGCCCTCAAGTCTGGGGCCGCACTTCCTTCCGCAGGAAAGAAGAGGGGTCAGGCCGAGGGCCCTTCTTGCTCTGACGTTCTGCAAGAGGGAGCACGTGGTAGTGGAAAGGACAGTGGGCGTAAGGACACCGAGACAGGTTTCCATGAAACTCTAGAAAAGGACAAATCTCATCTCTAGTGGTCAAAAGCAGATCAGCCGTTGCTGGCACTGGAGTGAGGGGTTGACTGAGAAGGACACAGGGAGGTTTGGGAAGTTCTGTAGCTTGATTGTGGTGAGGAGGGCCACGTGGGTGTAATATGGCTGTCAGAACTCATCAAATTGTACACTTAAAGTGAGAACATGGCACTGTATGCAAATGATACCTCAATGAAACTGATTTTAAAATGAGAATAGGAGAATTCGTAGAAACAGAACGTAGATCAGAGGTTACCAGGGGCTGTGACTATGGGGAAATGGGGGCTTACTGCTTAACGAGTACAGTCTGTTTGGGGTGATGAAAGAGGGGCCCAGCATTGCAAGGGTGATTAATGCCACTGAATTGGACACTTAANTGAAACTGATTTTAAAATGAGAATAGGAGAATTCGTAGAAACAGAACGTAGATCAGAGGTTACCAGGGGCTGGGACTATGGGGGAATGGGGGCTTACTGCTTAACGAGTACAGTCTGTTTGGGGTGATGAAAGAGTGGCCCAGCATTGCAAGGGTGATTAATGCCACTGAATTGGACACTTAAAAATGATCAAAATGGCAAATGCTGTGCCATACAGATTATAGTGCAATAAGAAAAAAAAAAAAAAAGCCAAGAAAAGGGCTCTGCACAGCTCTGCACTGTGCTGGCTGAGTGACCTTGGGCGAGTCACCAAGCTCCAAGTAGGGACAGGGATATCCAGGGTATGGCCTAGTGTGACACCCAGATGAGATCATGTATGTGAAATAAGAACGTCCGTAGAGACTGTCAGTGTTTCTGTAAATATAAGCTCTTATCACCCTAGTTCTGTGATTCCACATAGTTCCTGTACGTGAGCACCTCATTCATCCTGGAAATAGTCAGCAAACCTGTGGAAGTCTCTTATCCCCGGAGCTGTTTCTTTAGCTTAATTCCACATTCCTTCCTCACCCTTTCCCTGGGCTCCCCCGGCGCCGTTATTACGGTTCCCAACACCTACCGTTGCAGGTGCTTCTAGGTGCCCTGAAGGAGAAGCCATCTACAGGGATCGTCAGGCCTGAAACCACCTTCTGCAAAGGAAGGATAAAACCACATACCCACACAGAAGGGACCTAATCTTTTTGGAGTATCTCCTTTGTGTCAGGCTCTGTGCTAGATAATCAATGTATATTTTCTCCTTCGGTCCTCACCACACCTCTCACAGAGAGGATAGCCTCATTTTACTAGGGAAGAATCTGGAACTCAGGAGTTAAGTCATCTGAACAGAGTCCTCAGTCCTAGACTCCTTCAGTGCCCTGTATAGACCTCTGTCTGCACTGCGTCATGTGATCTTCTAGTATGTTCCATGCGGTGAGCTCCACAACTGCCTGAACAGAGTCTCAGAGATGGGAAAATCCTGTCACATCAGGGTGGCTGGAAAGTGGGGCATAGGAGAGAGAATGGACGTAGGTGAGGCTGGGCAAGAAGGTGGAGCCATGTTGGAAGGGCCTCATGTGCCATCCAGGGGTTTGCATTTTTCTTGGGGTAATAAGGAGTCAGGAGGGTTGTTTTCGAGCAGGAGAATGGCATGACCAAATCCATTTCAGAAAGATCATTCTGACAGAGGCATAAAGACATTGGAAAGAAAAAAAAAAACCATGATTTACGTGACCTGAAGGTTGAGCTTTGATTCACGGTCTGGACGGGGCATTTATTAGCTCTAATGGACTACAAGACGAATGGATCTCGTGTGCCCACCTAAAGGGCTTTGACCTTACCCTGTGGGTGATGAAGAACCTTTGAAGGATTTTGAAGGAGGGCGGAGATGTGCTCAAAGCTGCCAAAAGAAAACAAAAAATATCAACAGGGTGCTGTGTTACTGTATGATTCCATTTAGGCTTTTAGAATATTGAAAATAGCCTGGAGACCCCATCATGACCTTGCCAGAAGCCAGGTCGGAAATTTCTGGATCAAATGATTTCTTACTCCCCTCCAGCTCTGACAGTTTAAGATTCTGTAACAAGGAAGGTAAAGCTATTGCCAAAACGTATAATGCATCACAGTGTCAGACTTTGGGATTACCTGCTGCTTGGGGTTTTCCACACCACTGCTCCCCTTCATTAGTGGGGATAATTGAGAGTTGACTGCAGTCCTTACTGCTGTTGTGATGGGTATTTGAAGCTAAATTCCGGCAAGCAGGAGATGTGTGAATATTTATCTCAGCTGCAGAAAGTTAATGCAGTGTGGCATTAATTACCCTGTCTGAGCCTGCTGTCTTCTTCTGTTTTTAGGTGTCATTCTCAGTTGTGAATAAATTAGTTTCTAAAATTAGAAAAGAGCAAATTGTAGGGTGAGATCAAGGCGGCCTGACTTCTCAGGGTATCCAAAAAGAAGAGTGGGCTGAGCAGTCCTACCCAGGAAACATGAAGATGCATCCTCTAGCCCAGCATAGGCAGAAACACACGCTTTTTTCCCCCAGAACTTGTACTTGACATCACCGCTCTACCTTGGCTCCACCCAGCCCACCCGCAGAACACAAACACACAGGAAAGCTAGTGGTTGGCAGGTATTTGAAACATTTCAAGGCATTGGCAGGGAATGGAGCCGGTGCACAATAAGTCAACTTGGTACAGATTTTGCAAGATTAGATTTCGAGAGAATAAAGCCAAACTGGAGTGTGTTTAGGACAACGTAATCAGGACAGGAAAGAAAGTAGAGACTGTATCATAGTCATTCATTAACTCAACCAACCTTCCCTGAGCCCCTACTATGCTAGGTCAACGTACGTAGAATAGCAGAAGGGCCTGGCAAGCAGTAACCCAGAGGTAGGATATGGAATAATGGGCTTCCATATTTTCTGTCACCAGACATTTGGGAGAAGGATGACATTTCCTCTTTACATTACCAGGAGTGGCATGAAGTCCCATGGGTGGAAAGCACGGAGGAACAAATCGGTATTCTGGGTATTCTGTTCTGTTACAGAATAGGGGGCCTCGAAGGGTAGGAAGATGCTTTTCCCTGGAAGAATACAGACATGATGCGGTCCAGGAGAAGACCTCTTGGATTGGATGGCAGAATGGATTCCCCTTTGACTCTGGGGAAACAAAAGCTCCTTTCTCTAGGCTTTAGATTCTTCATCTATAAAATGAGGGATCTGGACAAAATTATCTCCTAGTCCATTCCCACTTTGTAATAAAAGCAAGCAGTCTGATCTATTAAATGCATGAGGTGCAGCAAATGACCTGAGATCATACCACTTCTCTGACCTTCAGTTGTTATCTGCAAAATGAGACGGATAGAATAAAAGCCACTCCCAGGACGGTTAGGCAGGTGAAGTAGGACACGAGGGTGCTTTGTAAACTCCAAAGGACTCTACAACACCACAGAGTGAAGGATTGGTCTTTTCTTTAAGACAGTTGTTGTAATAGACGAGACAAAGGTCTCATGTCCCAAACTTACTAGCCGGAGACCGGAAAAATTACTTAACTTCTCTGTATGTGATTTCCCATTTGCAGAGGAGATAAAGCATCTGCTTGCCAAGGCTGCCGTGATGAGTTAAAAAGACAATGTACTTGAAGATAGCTAGCATGGTCCAGACCCATATCAGGGCTCACAGAATCTCAGCTCAATCTGATGCTTCAAGAAAGTAAGCAAATAGAAAGGATCTGTACTCACACAGCAACATGCAGGCTAGTAGAGAAACGTGACAGAATGAAGATGTCACCATGTCCATTTCATTCTGACACAAATATCCAAGAGTGACAGCAAAAGGCCGCTTTGAAAGGAAGGGCCTATGTATGCGCAAGACCAGAGTCCTGATCTGATCAGCTTGGCCAGTGCACCTTGGGCCATTTCAACACGAAGCAGGCTGAAGTGGTTTCAGCAGGGCTAAACACCATTTCCCGTCTGCCTTTGGACTGAAGGTTTGCCTTATCCTCTACTGGTGGAAATCCCGGCGTGTGTCTCGGACACCCAGTTCCACGGGTACAGGCAAACGATGGGCCAACCCCGAAATAGGAGATGGAAAGGAAATGGGTCCCAGAAGCTCTTAACTAAGAGCTAAAGTCCTAAGTGCTGTTACTCTTGCTCCAGAGTGTGCCCAGTCCTCACTGCCTGTGGAAACCAAAGAGCCGTTTGAAATAGAACTTCAGCAGTTTCAAGTAGACATTCATAAAATTATGTTGGAGAAATGTCTACTTGACTCAGGATGATTGTTACCATTTTCTGAAGACCTCTTCCTGCCAAGCACTATGCTAGGTGCTTTATATATATATATATATTATCTCTAATTAGCTCAAGAATCCCATAGGAAAAATAGTATTATTCCCATTTAATGGTTGGGAAAACTGAGGCTTAGAGCGGCCAACGATCTTGCCCACATCACACAGCTTGTCCAGCTCTCTCTGCTGTACCAGACTTTTCTCCCTAACTGGGAAACCTGTCTCAGTTTGAAAACCAAGGACAAAACTGGGTGAGTAGTTAATCTTGATGATAAAAAGAAGTTGCCAAAATGACATTCACCATGATCAGATAATCCAAAAATTACCTAAGGTCATCCATCATGAACTGTCATCTTTCTGTTCTAATCCCAAACCGTCCTTCCCAAGTTGTCTCAGAAAATCCTATCTAGAAAAGAGCGGGTCTCATTTTGTCCCTCTGTCCCCAGGAGCTGGAGCCTCTCAATGCGCAGATCAACAGACCCAAGAAGTAGCATCGAGGTGAGCTCATGGCAGGTGCTTCAAGACTGGCACGGAAATCAGCATCGCGACAGGCTCTCTTGTATTCTCCCACCTCACCTCATCCCACGACGAAATTCCAGATTGCCCAACGGAACTCATTTGGAAGAGGGAACTAAGAGTTTTTGGCAACCAATGGCAGATAACTATGGCAGCACACACACACACACACACACACAAAATCAGAGAAGTATAAAAAATCATACCCAACATTAAATTACAAATCCAGCAAATGCTTACCCAGCAAATATTCTGAGCTCTCTTAGCGTGGGTTTAAGATGACCCAGTACGCGAAATCATAATTCTTATTTCTCGACCTGTTGATCGCTGTAAAGACATCAAATGTGAAGTGACAGGCCTCAGAGAGTGACAACAGAGTTGACACTGACTTCTTTTAGACAAGAGCAAGAGGCCCTCTGTGACTACAGTATCCTCATCCATATGCCTTTTGACATAGGACGATGTCTTTTCATCACTCCACAGGGCCTGGTCTGCCATTTTTTCCCCCTTTCCTTTGTCATGTTTGAAAATTAATGGGTGTAAAAATTTTTGTATTGCTTTGGACTTTCTTTAGATATGGGTGAGGAAATCTAACTGGACAAGAAAAGCCTCATATGAAATGAATTAACTTGAAAATCACAAGACAAATAAGTGGTTGATTATTCTTTATGATCGAGAATGTTGCCAAAACAGCCCTTTAGCTCTTCCGCGTCCTGGCGAAGGAAGACCGCGTTCGGTTGGAACCTTGATTCTGTGAGTAGGAAAGGGCATCGGATCCCATTGATGAGAAGGATGAAAAATGCATCTGATTTTCTCAGAAGCTCTGAACTCTAAGTACAATAAAATGATATTTTTTATTTTTCCGCTATCTTGCTGCCGTGATGCTATGCAGACAGGTGTCTTCTCCACGTGCCATTTTCAAAGAAAAGTCATTTGCCAAATAATTCTGGTACAATCCTGGTAATGTGGTTTTGGATCTTAAAACCGACCTTCTAGTGGAACAATGGTGACATGAGTAGTCACAATAACAAACTGAATTCTGGGATCACAATGGTTCATCTCTATCTCTTTTTGTACATCAGAAAACTCAAATGGGATTTTTATTTTATAACTTGAAAAAAAAAAAAACCTTACCATTAAACTCTTTAAATATTTAAGGGAAATGGCTTTAAGGAGTTCTAATGAAAAAAAAAATGCCAGTGTTTTTTTTTGTAAATATAAATGTTAATGAAAATGCTTTTTAATAATGCCATTACACTGTAGAGAAGGTAGCAGATTGAGTGCAGGATGTGACAAACTTGATGGATGGGGCTCCCTCCCCAGATGTTATTGTGGAACATATGGGAGGAAGCTGGAGTTCAGGGACAGCTGGCAGGAGCACTTGGCCATTCGGCAGCTAGCGAACAGGAAGGGAGCACGTGACCCCACCGTCGACTCCAGCCTTTCCACAGGAGTACCCGCCGTCGGCGGAAAACAAGAAAACGTTCACATTTTGAAGGCCTGTCCTTCAGATTCTAAAACTCCCTCCCACCTCTTCACTCCCACCCACCCCCATAGAGATCACTGGACTGTTTGTATGTGAAACAAGAGTTTAAGCTTCCTTTTTTTACATTTATGAGACAAAAAGTGCAGTGTTCAGTTCGTATGTTTAGCACATGATTTTCATAAAGAATCTATATATTTTTGCCCTACAGAGAATTGTTCTACAGGTCACGTGTGTTTTCCTGATGTTCCTACGCAGTTCCAGTATGTTGAATTTAGTGGTTTAACACTAAGGAGAAAACGTTAGAAGACCATGTGATTAACTGGATTTGGGGTTACCTGTTATTACTTGGTTTTCAAACTGGGAAACTAGAATTGACACTGATATGATTGACTTAAATAGGCCTGTGTACTGTGGTTCTTCCTATCAATAGGAAGTAAAGTGATTGGAAAGAAAGTAGACTTGTTCACAAGAAGCAAATCGAAAATCAAGGGTAATGATTACTATTCGAGGCCCAAATTCTACACCATCAGGTCACTGGAACCTAATTTTTTTTTCCCAGTTAGGTCAGCTGACCAAATGTCCTTACAGAGGATATGTCAATGTCATCCTAACATGGAAGGTCCAAAGAACCAGGAAAGTGAGAAGGGCCATTTACCCCCCTCTGTAACTGTCACCTGTTGGTCCACGTGATTTCTCCAGGAATGTGCATCCATTTTATAATTGAGTCATCCTTTCACAGGAAGGGGAAAATGGGAAAGGTGTGATGACTGTGAGAGTTGTCCTGAAACCGGTTCGATTCTGTGTTCTGGGGATTGGGTAGGATGGGCAGTTCCCCGGGGGGAAATGGCTTCCGTTGCTCTGTTGCCCGTGATTCTGATTCTAAACAAGTGGTGCTATATCTTCCCCCTCACCGTGGCCGTCTTGAGTTTGTCTTGCAGCATCACACCATTATACCGATTCTTTGGGTTGCTCGTGACACGTTCCACGTGAACGCTGACCGACCGATATTGCTGTCTTGGGTACAGCGTCTGGAGTTAATTTCCTAGCAGAAAGTGACAGCCCAGTGGACTTGTCATCATTCATTGAACGCGATCGGAAGTGTAACTGACTGGCTCTGAACTTAACGAAGACGCCCACGTGATACATGAGAGTGAGGTGAGGGAAATAAAGTCGAGATTTTTAAACTGCCATCCACGTCATCACTGGCAGAACTCTGAGTTTTAACAAGCACTGTGGGGTGAGCTCAGAATCACCATATCCTATCCCAAGAGTACAGTGGAATTTCCGAGTAAGAGCCGACGAGCCAATACCAAAAGGCCATGGGGAGTCTGCCCAGTTCCGGTTAGATCGATAGAAAATCTATGTGTACAACTGTTAATTCCTCATCCTTCACTAGCACTAAATTTGTCACTTTAAATTTTGAAACCAGGGAAACGCCACCTGTCATTCTGTCCCCATGACCCGTAGCTCTTCGATCTTCCCGTGCCGCAAGACTTTCTTTATGATCTGTACTCATCCCAGTGTCTACTGAAACCCCATCATGTCATGTACCAGGCACCTTCTTTTAAAAAAAAAAAAAATGTTTACTCTGTGGGTTTGGTTCATTTCAATTTCTGCGTTCCGACACATATTTTTTTAATAAAGATGAGAAAGAGAAAATGACTGTTTGCAGTACATTTCTAGACCTACTTTAACTTTACCTCAGATGACAGTTTGTTAACATATATGGACACATTATTTTTAACTTTATGTACAATACATTCAACAACAGTGAAATTTTTAGAAATTTTCCATTAATTTCTGTAACACGCCATGTATAACTGTTAACAAATAAACATGTTTGAGAACAACAGCTTAGCCTGGTTTTATTCTGCAAGTTTCTACTGGATACTCCGGCGAAGGACTGAAAGATGAAATCGCTTCTCTCTAAACTTCCATCTGACCGGGCGAAGGCCACGGTCTTCTGGCACCGGGCCAGAAGCAGAAAGCCTCGTGGAGGGGGTAGATCAGCTCATCCTCAGTCGACTGCAGGCACCTGCTCTGCTTGGAGACGCAGTCACAGCGAAGAATGAGGGGGATGTTGTCAGAAAAGACACACCCTGGATAGGAATGGCGTTTGGACTACTGGTAACACTGGTCTTCCAAAATTGGGAAAGATCCCGGGACTAGATCTGTGAATTGCATCTTCTCCTAAAAAACACCTGCTAAACTGTTGGTTTGAACACTGAGGTTAAGCTACACCCTGAAAGAGTTTGCCATAATTCACTGCAAGGTCGTCTGCTTTAAGGGACCCAGAGAAGGAAGTGTGTATCTTCCTTCACGTCCCCCCACACAGTCCACATTACAAAAATGAGACAACATAAGACACCCCCCCAAAAAAATAGTTTGAAGCTGGATCGTGACTTTCATGTGTATTGAAGAACAGGGCGGGGGGAGTGTATGTGTGTGTGTGAGATTTACATTTCATTTTATAACTAAATTAGTTTGTCTATCCAATAATCAGCCAGATTACAGATTGCAGTTAGATTACTGAGATGCCAAAAAAACACCCCTGTGTTATGTTAATGACTATACACACATACACATGTCCTCGATGTGACTCATCGTGCAGAAAGTATTAGGCAGATGTTTTTGCCACGTTGAGAAAATGAGGGAATGGGCTAAAATTCCAACAAAGTAAGTTTGGGGCAAATAGAAGAAGCAACTTTCATGCAGTTAGAAATGCTCACTCCTGGATCAAGTTGCTAGAAAATGTTACACGAGCTCTGCTGAATGACAGTGGCTCATACTTTTTGAGCAGCTGATATGTGTCCAGTAGGTGCTGTATGCTTTTTGTCCATTGCATCAGTTACTTTTCTAAACAACATGTGTAGATAGATTCCCCAAATGAGAGATTTAAAAAGACCCAGAGAGATTGAATAACTTCCCCAGCTAGCAAATGGTAGAGTTGAGATTTGACTTTTGCGTCTCCTTACTCATCACAGTTGATTTTAATTGTAAAAAATAGTTGAATATTCACTCTTTTTAAATAGTTCTCTATAAACAGTATTGACTCTCCCAGAACTTTAGTTGATCTTTGGTAATAAGTTAGATTTCTAAGTTCTTCTGGTTTCAGGTAAAAAAATAAAAATCCATTCAATGTTACTATCTCAAGTATTTGGCTAAATACATAGTTTCTTCTTTAATTGGCACTTTTAAAAGGGTAGAGGTCTGAGGAATAAAGAATACACCTTTTCGTGCCACTAGTCCCAGTTTAGCTGAAACCAAGCACTGGTGATTTACTTTTCCAATGTAAATGAATCTTAAAGAAGTGACAAATTAAAAGGTGTCCTATTTAACTGCTAGGCCGATGCCAAAATAAATCAGGCAGGCATATCTGCTTTCATTCTGTGCTTGAGAGCAAACCCTTGTTGTTTTGACAGTAACTGTTTTTTTGTTTTACTGAGAATGACAGTAGGAAAAACGCCTAGAATAAAAACAGGTTTCATTGAAATCAACCTTCAAAGCTTTGAAAGCTTTTAAAAGGTGTTTAAATTCAAGGGAAGTGTGAGCAATGGTGCCTGAAAGGGGGCGGCGGGGGGGGGGGACTTAACAGATCTAAATGGCTTTTAAGCCATTTAGTGACCAGTCCTCAGGATTTCTGTGAAAATATGAAGTATGACTGCCCCTCTTGTGTTCCTACTCTGTGTCACTCCTTTTCTAACTCCTGTCTGTAAATCTTTATGCAATTGCAGAAACAATGTGGTCCCCATTTTACAGCCTAGGAAACAAACTCTGTGATGTTCTGGGGAGCTATCAGTGAACAGAGCCCAAGAGCTCACCAGAGGCCAGCACGGTGCCCAGGATCCAATTCCCAAGTCCCTCCTGTAGTTCATGGGTGCTTCTGTCTGCAGGGTGTCTGTGATGTCGAAATGCCCATGCACCCCACTATGAAATACTTGGAGTCTTTCTGTATCCAATTCTACGTAGTGACTGTTCTTTTCGAAAATCACACCACGCGTTACCCTGACTAATTAGGTACAGAAATCGATTCTTAAGCGAAATGACTGTAGTTGTTTTAAAACAAAGGAAAAACATCAGTTTTATTCTCAAGAACAGTAATGGCTCTAACCCAATCCAATGAATATTTAATTTCAAAACAAAACCCTAGCATTCACTTTCTCTTCCAAGGTACGGAGATCTGAAGAGGGAAGCTTTTTGAACAGGGTTTCTGTGCATCCTTTGCTGGAGAATATTAATGACCGCCAAGCGGAAAACATCTAAGAGTCTTGCGAGACCGCAGCCTCCGGTGACTTGGGCCTTTAATCTTCTGAGCACCTCTCACCACTTCTGTCACTCATGCTGGGGTCGCAGCCTGGAGTGGGGCACAAGCAGGGGGTTGGAGGTGGAATCCGTGGCAGTCTGGGCTGGGACCCGATCCACAGGAAAGGGCTCAACTCTTCTTCACACTCTACTTTCAGCACTTCTACTGGGCCTCCCCCTTGGGGGTGGGGGGAACCTCAAAATCTGTCCCGTTTTTGGTCAGAGGTCACTGGCACTCACCTATAGCTCAGGGCCGGAAGCTCAAGAATGCAGGAGCATAATTATTAAAGGAAAGTTGTCTCCTCTTACCTGTCTTGTCCCCTTCATAGAAGGAGAAAGAAAGAGGATCCACGCTCACACAGTCCCACGTGTATCCATTTGGGATAAAGCAGCATCGTAGCATAAACTAAAAAGAAAGGCAGCCTTACTCAATGGAGTCTACTTTCATCCAAAGAGAGGCAGGTGGTACCGAAGGCAAACAGGTAGATACTGTCCTGAGTTCTCTCTCTCTCTCTCTCTTTTGGGCACAAAACTAAAGCAACACCAGGGAAATAGAGTACTTGACCAAATCTCCACCCTTTCGCTTATCATTTGTCTCTTCTCTCACATAAACGGAGCACACTGTCTTTCTCGATGAGTCGATACAGAGCGGGTTCCAGACAGTGGACTCTGAATTCCAAAGGTCTTGGCTTTGGTTCTGGCTGCACGACTTGCCCGTTGTTTGACCTCAGACTAGTCACGTAAGCTCTCTCAAATTCAACTCGCTCACATGTAAAATTGGGACAATAATGTCTACCTCATCGGGCTATTATGAGAAATAAATTTGATAATTCCATACCTGGAACATAGTAAATGCTCAGTGCACATTACCTATTATTAATATCAAAGGCAGTCTGATAGCTATTGTGTACTTTCGTGCTTAATTCTTTGACTTTATCCTTTATCCTTTCACATCCATTCTCCCAGCACAGCATCTCTGCTAAGTGTGCAGAATGGCAGTGAGTGATTATTATCTCTATTTTATTGTCAAAGAAAGGCAAAGAAGCATACACATACCTCTTTGAAATTTTTTTTTCCACTGGCAAAATTTAAAGCAAAATGTATCATGGATTTATTCATGTAACAAGGAGTTATTAAGCACCTGCTGTGTGCCAGGTCCTGTGATTAGCATGGGAGATTCAGAAATTTCTCTTTTAAATGCATACATGCCTGTCCCTGCTTCCAGAAGCTCAAAACCTGATGGGGAAAATAGGTTAATAGATGAGTGAATTATAGTAGGATTAGCACTGGAATAAAGGCTCATGCTAACGTTATGGGAGTGGTGGGACAAGGCTCTACAAAAGTATTGATGGTAGAGCTGGTTCTTAGGAAATGAGTAGGAGTTCACCCAGAGGCAGTGGAGGCAGAGGGAGGTGTTGGCAGAACTGGGTGGGCCCGAGAGCCTGGAGTGGCTATAAATGAAGGGAAAAAACAATTCACTATTGAAGCTGCTGAATAACACAGGAAAAATAAACAGTTTCTCAAGTCATATCTCAAAGCTAGAATAATAAAACATCAAAAAAGTAGTGCAAATTATAGCGTCATCTTTCTAATGAATAATCAAATTCCTAAATTAAATATTAGCAAATTAAACATAGCTGTAAACCACGACTAAATAAAGTCAATTCTTGGAATGCAATTAATAGGTCAAGAGAGACTGTCTCATCTTAGTGGATGCCAAAAAGGCATCTGATAAAAATTCATTACCCTCTTCAGTTGGAAACTGAATCAAAGAATTCCCTTCACATGGGAAAGAACATCTATGTCAAACCAGCAGCCAGTATGAAATCTAAGAGTGAAACTTGAAGGCATTCCATTAAAATCAGATGGAGATCAAAGCTGTCAGCTGTCTCCTCTATTATTGAACGCTATTTGAGGCAGTACATGCACTAATATAAGAAAAAGAAATCAAGTATTTAAAATGAGAAAATCAGCAGTTTACAGATTATATATACTTTTTTTAAAAATTTTATTTATTTGAGAGAGACCGAAAGCAAGAGAGGTCACAGAGGGAGAGGGAGAAGCAGGCTCCCCACTGAGCAGAGAGCCCAATGAGGGGCTCAGTCCCAGGACCCTGAGATTGTGGCCTGAGCCGAAGGCAGACGCTTAACGACTGAGCCACCCAGATGCCCCCAGATTATATTTTCTAATGAGAAATATCTATCAGAAGCTGTAAGAACTAATAAGGGAATTAAAATGGTTAATTAAAAAATAAGTACATAAAAATCAATATTTTCTATATTGCTATAAATAACCTTTTAGGACACTTAATGGTATAAATAGATTCTGTTAATTATAGCCACAAAAATAAGATACCCAAGAATAAATATAATATGGAAGATGTAAGATCTAGATTAAAAACTTTACGGAGTTACAAAACTTTATCAAAGGGTATAAGTAACTAAACAAATAGAGGAAAGAAAGTTCAACGTTATAAAAATGTCACTTCTCCCTGATTACAGGTGGTCCCTGATTTATGATGGTTCAATTTAGGATTTTTCAACTTTACTATGCTGTGAAAGCATTACACATTCAGTAGAAACTATTCTTCGAGGTTTAATTTTTTTAAGATTGATTGATTGATTGATTTTAGAGAGAGAGCACGAAAGAGGGGAAGGGCAGAGGGAGAGGATCTGAAAGCAAACTCCCAGCTGAGCACAGAGCCCGACCCACAGCTTGATCTCACAACCCATGAGATCATGGCCTGAATGGAAACCAAGAGTCAGACGCTTAACAGACGAAGCCAACCAGCTGCCCCATTCGAGGTTTGATCTTTTTCCTGGGTTAATGATACATAGTAAGAGACTTTCTCACGATGCTGGGCAGCTCTCAGTCAGCCACACAATCACGAGGGTAAACAACTGATACATTTAAAACCATCCTGTTTTTCGCATTCAGTATGGTATTCAATAAATTACATGAGATATTGAGCATTTTATTATAAAATAGGCTTTGTGGTAGATGATTTTGCCCAGCTGTAGGCTAATGTAAGTGTTTGAGCACATGTAAGGTAGGCAAGGCTAAGCTGTGGTATTCAGTAGGTTAAGTGTATTAGAGGCATTTTTGACTTATTATATTTTCAACTTAAAATGAGTTTATTAGGACATGACCCCATTGTAACTGAGGAAGATCTATAATTTATAACAGTGCAATTCCAATCATAACCTCAATTCTATATCTCCAATCACGTATTCATGTTAAATCATATTCTGATGCAGATGTGAAAGAGAAAAGCTAATGAGAATATTCCAAAATGTTGTTTTAATGAGAGGAAACTTATACTACCAAGGAGATCTCAAAACATAAAGACAAAATAATTTAAAATTGTTGAAGGGCAAAAAAATAGAATGATCAATGAAACAGCATACAAGATATAGAAGCCCAAGAAATTATAATTAATTAATGTGTAATTGAAAGTATTTAGATCAGTAGGGCTAAAGACTATTCAAATGGAACCGAGATAATAAAGATAAATAAAAATAAAATAATAAAATAAATAAAATTAAATAAAAAATAAAATTAAAAAAATAAAAAAGTTAGATTCCTACCTCACACCATATTGTTAAAGAAATTCCATATAAATGAAATATCAAATGTATTGCATATAGACATGAAAGTGTATGGAAAAACATTAATATTTATGTAGGGGTAAAAAGGCCATGATAAGTGTGCAGAAAATACATATTTATGAAAATATGGATAGATTTAACTTCATGAAAATGTATACACATGGAAAAAAATGCCACAAAGAACATTAAAAGGACATAGAAAATTAGGAAAATATTTATAGCATACATTATAAACAGAGCTTTATTGTCCTGAATGTACAGAAAGTTCCTAAAAGCTTATAGAAGAATATTATAGAAACATTAGTAAACAATATGAACAAATAATTCCCAAGGGAGAAATACAAGAGCCCAAAAACAATAGCTAGATACAGAGAGCAACTAAATGTCTCGTCAATAGGGAGCCCACTAACTGGGTGACGTTATTATGCAGCATTTTTTTAAAAAATGAAGCAGGTCTAAATAATTTATATGAAAAAATGTCAAAGATACATAAGAAGATTGGGTTTGGTAAGTTCCTGTTTTTACTAAAATATAAAAAGTATGCATGTAGGTGCTTATGCTTCCATAGGAAAGGTTTATCATGGTATTCAAGAAACTGCTCATTCATTTAATAAATATCTATTGAGTGCCTGCTATGCGCCAGGCATTGTTATATATGCTGGGGAAGCCAAGTCCTCGCCCTCATCCAGCGATGTTAGGCACCTGCTAACCTGGGGGGAGCTTGGTGGGGGGCGGGGGGAGCCTTAGAGGAAGAAGACAAACTTATCATCTAAGCCTAATTGCACTTTTTTGAAATGTTATGTTACTAAACTCTTACGTTTCCAGTATTGCTAATGGCCAAAAAGTATTTTTAAATGCATACATTTTTGTAATAAAAGAAATTCAAATTAAGACAAGGTCATTTTTGCTTATCAGATTAGCAGGTGATTAAAAAGGTGATTATCCCCATGTTGGTAAGGATATGAGGAAACAGGCACTCTCAAATACCTGGAGTGCTTGATTCAAAGATATTTTTAAATCAAAATCTCTTAAAAGGTGCATAACGTTCAACATGGTAATTCCATGCCTAAAACTGAAATTTATAAGGTGGAAATTCCCAAGGTAGTGAACAAATGGGTATTAAGATGTTCTTCACTTATGTAATATATAAGAGAGAAATACTGGAAATCTAAATCACCAATGCTATGAGACTGTCTAAATGTTATATATATCCAATGGGATGCTGTTCCCAAATGATCAGTGATAAGGTCCGTGAAGATAGGAGCCATATTTCTCATGTTTATCTTCAACATCAGTAAGTAAAAGTTTATGAATATGGACTATGGAGTCATTAAATAATGTTGTACAACCAATATGTTATCCCAGGTTTTCCCATGCCACTTTTTTATTAACAATTCAATATAGCAGAGTTTAAATCATCTATACATTATGATTCTAATTTGGTTGCATAAATACATGCGTTCACATACATTCGTTAAAAAAACCCTGCAAAAACCCAGGTAGTAGGATTACATATGACTTTCATTTTATCCTTTGTGCCGAATGTTTTTATTTTATTTTACATTTTCCCTATGATGAATATCTCTTCCTTTTTAAGCATGAAGAAATAAATGTTAAGAAACAAGGAGCCATCCCCTAAAAGAAATGGTTTTTTAAAACAAATCAGAAAACTCCATGACAGAGGAAACCCTATTCTTACATTTCCATGAAGTTATTTCTGTTAATAAAGAGAATTTTTATTTCTGGTTCAACATCGATTCCCATGTTTAAAATGAGTGCATTACGTGAGTTACAAGCCAAGCGAAGGGCCACCGGGCCGGCTCAGTTGGCGGAGCGTGTGACTCTTGATCTTGGGGTTGTGAGTTTAAGCCTCACTTTGGGGGTAGAGATTACTTAAAAAAATAAAACCTTAAAAAACCCAAAACCGAGTATATTTGTGGGACACCTGGCTGCCTCATTCAGGAAAGCATGAGACTATTGATCTCGGGATCGTGAGTTTGAGACCCATGTTGGGTGCAGAGATTACTAAGAGCAAATAAACTTAAAAAAAAAACAAAACAAGGAGCCATTAGACAAAATGTGTTAAAAGCAGGCATCATCATAATGGTAATATTTGTTGAGGTGTTTTTGTTTGTTTTAGAGAGGGAGAGGGAGAGAATCTTAAACAGACTCCACGCCCAGTGAGGAGCTCGATCTCACAACTCTGAGATCGTGACCTGAGCCAGAATCAAGAGTCAGACCTTAAGCAACTGGTGAACCACCCAGGTGCCCCATTTGTTGAGTTTTTACTTTGTGCCAGATACCGTGCGAAATGCCCTACTTAAATCAGTTCATCATCCTCACTACAGCTCTGTGACGTTTAAATTCCTATCGTTTGCATCTTACAAATAATGACAGTAGGTTTAGAGAGAAAGCTCCCAGATCACAGAAGCAGCTTTTGGAAGAGCTGAGATTCACACCTGGAGTCTGACTCCAGACCTCGGGTTCTTAATTACACCAGCTTGACTCTTCACTTAGCATCAGTAAAGAAAGTACCCGCTGGACTTTTCAGAGGGGGCTTGATGATGTTGGACAATATAGAGAGGAGGGTTTGGAATCAACACAATGGACTCAAACATGTAAGCAATTTTTCACTCTGTGCTTCAGACCACCCCACTGCAGTAGTCGTTAGACATCTATTGATCCCCTGCTCAAAGGAAGCTGATCTTTGGACAAGGCTTGAATGACAGGATCATCCTCTGAACAGGTTCAAAGAGGCCGGAAGAAAGACCCAACGCGCTGCCCTGCATGCGTTCTTCAAAAAGGTGAGAGCAGTTTGGGGAGGGCTGGGCCGATGTGCATATCGCACAGCCGACGAGTGCTAACACAACGCACAAAATTCCACTGCGAAACATCAAAGACACTTCAGAGATGGCAGCAGTGAGTGAGTTAGAAGAGGGCCCAGAGGTTCCTGTTCCCAAGCAGGCAGATGGTGGCTCATGGCTAGCCTAGTCCCACCACCACCCACTTTCCCTCGCCTCAAGAAGCCATGCCATGGTCAAGGGAAGCCATCTAAGTCAATCTACGGAACCCATAATTTATGATTTACAGCTTCTAACAACATTTTCTTTAGCATATACTCTTTATTTTAGTAAATACAAAAATTAAAAACCCAGTAAAGATAAAATATGTAAACATAAAGCTGTCCTAAGTTTGCTTCTAACCCTGCTCCCTGTTTTGCCATTAGTTTTTTGAATACGACAATAATTTTGACATTACAGAGAAGACTATCCCTTGACCATGCCCTTCCGTCCTTCTTCCTTTTCCAGAGAAAACCAAGTATTCATTCAGCCTCCTCTTCTAGTCTTCTAGGTATTTATAATCACAAATGTTGACTACAGAAATACATAGTTTTATCTCATAGGTGTTTGCTTTTTAAATATATAAATAGTATGCTCTTCCTGTAACTCGTTTTTCTTCACTGAACCTGGATTTGGAATATCACCTTGCACGTACAATAGATGAGTATCAATAAATTGTACGTACACGTATGTATGTGAAACAGGCACAGAGTTCCTACAGTAAAGTACACAAGTCTTCAGTGTACGACTCAAGTCCCAGCTGCTCAGTTCTGTCACCTAGTAGCTCTGTGACATTGGGTGAGTTCACTTCTCTGAGCTACCATACTGTCATCTGTAAAACAGAGATGGGAATATCATTCTAATGCGGACTAAATGAGCTGGCATCTGTAAAGCGTCTGGCATCTGCACACTCTGCTTTCACATCTGGTAAGTATTGCTGAAGCGGCTGAGGCCCACGGTGGGTGAGGAGCAAAGGTAGATTTGCTCTCGCAGGCCTGCCTGACTGCTGGTGCTCCTTACGCCCCATTAAAATCCTCTCTTGGAAGCAGGAGTGGTTACCAAGCCCACCCTTCTGATGGGAAGCAGAGAAGTGGCTTGAAGGTCAGTTATGGCATGAGCCAGTGTGACCTCTCCTTCCCTCCTTCCAAGGCTCTGCCTGGACCCCCCCACACGCCTGGGTTCTCAGCCTCCCACTTTCCTACAACCCCAGTGGGCTTCTCCGTTGCAAGGAAGAGTAGGGTGGGTGTGGCACACCCTTTGTCCTGGAGAGTCAGGTATCAGCTGGCAAGGGAGGAAGAGCCATGTGACCCACCATCCAAGCCTCCTTCCCCGGCCTTTACAAGAGAATTCGGACAATTCCGCCTTGAACAATATGTCCTTCTATCCCTTCTCTATCCCACTGCCACTGCAGGATATGCCTTCTGAGTGGTCCCCTTGTCTTTCCTTCTAAATAACGTCTGATAAATATTAAACACAGCTCTGCCCATTTACTCCATTCTTCTAAGAGCTTCCGTGGTTCCATGTTATCTGTAGAAGTAAGTCTGGATGAGTCGAATATTTCCACCCAGGCCTTCAAAGAGACAGGAGAGAATTAAAATTACAATAAGTGGCAAGGTTTCTGGAATTTCACCATGAAGTTATACCCTGAGCCGTTGCTGAGTCTCCTCCTTAGATGTCCTAGAAGCCTCCTCAAAGCACCACCCTGCTCGGCACTGGGCCAGTTCTGACCACAGAGGAGTCTATTAGCAGTCACGTTCCCACCAGCAGGAGGGGTTTGCAGCTGGCTTTGCTGTCCCAGTCCGAATGGATCTCCTCAACCCCTTCCTGGTTGCATCCTGGCAGTGAGCACCCAGTGCCAGTAGCCGGGTTTTATTTCCAGTATTTGATGCCTATCCCAGTGCTGCAAGGAGACTGGAGTCCTGCCAGTGTCAAGAAGCCTGCTTGGGGTTCTGACATACTTACCCGAGCCAAGCGTCTGATCCCCCCAGGGAGACCAGATCCTATCCTAGTAGTATGGAGGAGTGCTTCAAGTCTCTCTTCAGCCCCCCAGAAATGTCCCTCTGACTCACTCCTGAGCTAGGGGAGACCCAGTTGTCCACTTCCTCTAGACATGGTAATTTGACCTTGGCCACCAGCCCCTTCCACTCCTCACCCTTGAATGTCTGGCCCAGGAGTCTGTCCCTTGGCCAGCTCATTACTCATCTCTGCCATTCATGTTTCCCCCTTTCCTCCAGCCCTTCTTCTCCCTCCTCCTTATGACCAGGTCTTTTTCATAGACACTGGTATTTGGGGTGGGAGTTAGCCTATCCACATTTCTGTTATTTTCCACACAGCCCTATAAGATGAGTTTATAAAGGCAGAAACTGAAATTCAGGGACAGGAAACACCTGTCCAGATAAATACAGCAGCCAGGATTTAAACACTTTCCCACAGACTACAGATCCTTTGCTCTTTCTCTAATGCTTCCTGGGGAAAGTGAGAGTGAGGTGACTGTCTTCCCCCTTCACCCACCTGGCTTTCAGGAGGCTCCTGGACCATGGTTGGCTATGATACATTTCTCCAGTTCTTTCCCATTTACCTGAATAGAGGATGGGAAGAGCTTAGTGAGTATCTGTTACACTCATGTGTGAGATTCACCACTAACAATGCCAGATTCTCTCAGTGGAAACATCTGGCTTATGGATCATGAGGAAAAGGTTTTATCAAACTCCACATGAGCTTACCGAAAAAAATAATATTCTACAAAGCCATCCATGCTCTGCACTGATGGTGTTTTAGGTAGAGCAAGGATTGCATTTTGCAAATGGTGCTATAATTTGCAAACCAAGCGCTGTACTGGAAACCGTCATCTCAAGAAAAATGTGCTTTAGCAGATCTGTTCAGCAGAATCCTCGCAGATTCGTTCTCCACTTAAAGAATGCTGACATTGCCAGAGGCACAAAGAAAGTGGCCAATGGAAGTATCTCTGTAATTGTGCCAGATTCGAGTTGATTTCATTGTGGATGCTAGCACTAGCCCGAGGAATAATGAGGAGTGCGGCAGTGGGGATCTGTGGGGCTGAAAACTAGAGTAGGGAGCCTTTATCAAGAAAGTGAGAGACAGATTAAGAGTCTTAACGATCACATGAGAAAGCCCGGGTACAGAATGTCAGGAGGAAGAGTCAGACTCCAAAACAGGGGTGAGCAGAGGGCAGAATGTGGACAGAAACAGCTGTCAAAATCAGAGTACGCACTGTTGGGTTCAGAATCAAGGGCATGAGGCAGCTCAGCACACGTGAGGACAGAGCAGTGTTCCTGAAGGAAAATCAGCCGGCATCTGCGACCCGCTTTCAGGAGATGGTACGTTAGTGAATCAGTGGCGCATAGATTTTTCATGGATAGTTTAGATGATGTGGGGAAATGTCATTGCTCTTCTGCTAGACTCTAAACCCCTTGGGATCAGGAACCATGGCATGTNCTCTCTTCAGCCCCCCAGAAATGTCCCTCTGACTCACTCCTGAGCTAGGGGAGACCCAGTTGTCCACTTCCTCTAGACATGGTAATTTGACCTTGGCCACCAGCCCCTTCCACTCCTCACCCTTGAATGTCTGGCCCAGGAGTCTGTCCCTTGGCCAGCTCATTACTCATCTCTGCCATTCATGTTTCCCCCTTTCCTCCAGCCCTTCTTCTCCCTCCTCCTTATNGCAAAGGACCAAAGGAGGAGCCCTGGAGTTGATGTGCAGCTCTGTGTGTGTGTAGCTGGCTAGCCTCGGGTCGGTCACTTTACCTCTCTGAGCCCCAGTTTCTAAGGTAAGCAAAGAGGTTGGATGGTAAATGGGATGTCTTTCCTTGTTCTACAATATTCCAAGTCTATGAATAAGTCAATCCATGAATAATAAAGACTGTTTTGACAGGGTTATTACCGTTCTTACCAACAAGGCAAGATCAAAACAGGACTTCTCTACAAGTGCACAGGATCTCAAGTGAATAAAGACGTGACCCCTCCCCTTGAAAGAGCACACAGGTGGAGGAAGATGAAGGAACAGATCACTAAGGAGTTCCAGTCACAAATACTGTCCTAGAGATAGTGCTATGGGGCCAGAAGAGGAAGTGGTTTCTTTTCTTGGAATAGTCAGGGAAGGCTTTCCAAAGGAGATGACATTAGAGGTGGATCTTGAAAAAATGAACACGAGTTCCCCAGACAGAGAGTGAAGGTCTGAATAGAAAGTCCATCCAGACAGAAGGGACGACATGTACCGAGTAACACCAGTCAGGAGTAGGGCTTATCAACGGAGACGCAGGATTCAGGCCAGAAGATAATGCATTTTCTCATAGAAGGAAAGAAAGGGAGAGGCAGGAAAAAGCCCTTTGATGCTGGGGGTACATTCGGTTCTGTCTTACCTACATTGTTGAGTAACCTTCTGGAGCTGATACAGAAAGCCCTGGAAGAGCACGGCAATGGATTTCAGTTCTGGAGCACTAAAGCCGCAGAATGTGAGTTCTGGAAAAAACTTAGAAATCAGCCAAACTAACATTTCCTAACATAAGCATTTCTTCTTTCTTTTGTGCATCCTTCTCCTGCTGCCTTCTTCCCCCACCCTCATTTCTGAGATTGGAAATGCGGGTCTGGAATTTAAATAGTTTTTGGGGCTTTTTGGTTTTGTGGG
>NC_048219.1:31456079-31463802 GCF_002007445.2 Ailuropoda melanoleuca | reverse complement strand
CATGCACTAATATAAGAAAAAGAAATCAAGTATTTAAAATGAGAAAATCAGCAGTTTACAGATTATATATACTTTTTTTAAAAATTTTATTTATTTGAGAGAGACCGAAAGCAAGAGAGGTCACAGAGGGAGAGGGAGAAGCAGGCTCCCCACTGAGCAGAGAGCCCAATGAGGGGCTCAGTCCCAGGACCCTGAGATTGTGGCCTGAGCCGAAGGCAGACGCTTAACGACTGAGCCACCCAGATGCCCCCAGATTATATTTTCTAATGAGAAATATCTATCAGAAGCTGTAAGAACTAATAAGGGAATTAAAATGGTTAATTAAAAAATAAGTACATAAAAATCAATATTTTCTATATTGCTATAAATAACCTTTTAGGACACTTAATGGTATAAATAGATTCTGTTAATTATAGCCACAAAAATAAGATACCCAAGAATAAATATAATATGGAAGATGTAAGATCTAGATTAAAAACTTTACGGAGTTACAAAACTTTATCAAAGGGTATAAGTAACTAAACAAATAGAGGAAAGAAAGTTCAACGTTATAAAAATGTCACTTCTCCCTGATTACAGGTGGTCCCTGATTTATGATGGTTCAATTTAGGATTTTTCAACTTTACTATGCTGTGAAAGCATTACACATTCAGTAGAAACTATTCTTCGAGGTTTAATTTTTTTAAGATTGATTGATTGATTGATTTTAGAGAGAGAGCACAAAAGAGGGGAAGGGCAGAGGGAGAGGATCTGAAAGCAAACTCCCAGCTGAGCACAGAGCCCGACCCACAGCTTGATCTCACAACCCATGAGATCATGGCCTGAATGGAAACCAAGAGTCAGACGCTTAACAGACGAAGCCAACCAGGTGCCCCATTCGAGGTTTGATCTTTTTCCTGGGTTAATGATACATAGTAAGAGACTTTCTCACATGCTGGGCAGCTCTCAGTCAGCCACACAATCACGAGGGTAAACAACTGATACATTTAAAACCATCCTGTTTTTCACGTTCAGTATGGTATTCAATAAATTACATGAGATATTGAACATTTTATTATAAAATAGGCTTTGTGGTAGATGATTTTGCCCAGCTGTAGGCTAATGTAAGTGTTTGAGCGCATGTAAGGTAGGCAAGGCTAAGCTGTGGTATTCAGTAGGTTAAGTGTATTAGAGGCATTTTTGACTTATTATATTTTCAACTTAAAATGAGTTTATTAGGACATGACCCCATTGTAACTGAGGAAGATCTATAATTTATAACAGTGCAATTCCAATCATAACCTCAATTCTATATCTCCAATCACGTATTCATGTTAAATCATATTCTGATGCAGATGTGAAAGAGAAAAGCTAATGAGAATATTCCAAAATGTTGTTTTAATGAGAGGAAACTTATACTACCAAGGAGATCTCAAAACATAAAGACAAAATAATTTAAAATTGTTGAAGGGCAAAAAAATAGAATGATCAATGAAACAGCATACAAGATATAGAAGCCCAAGAAATTATAATTAATTAATGTGTAATTGAAAGTATTTAGATCAGTAGGGCTAAAGACTATTCAAATGGAACCGAGATAATAAAGATAAATAAAAATAAAATAATAAAATAAATAAAATTAAATAAAAAATAAAATTAAAAAAATAAAAAAGTTAGATTCCTACCTCACACCATATTGTTAAAGAAATTCCATATAAATGAAATATCAAATGTATTGCATATAGACATGAAAGTGTATGGAAAAACATTAATATTTATGTAGGGGTAAAAAGGCCATGATAAGTGTGCAGAAAATACATATTTATGAAAATATGGATAGATTTAACTTCATGAAAATGTATACACATGGAAAAAAATGCCACAAAGAACATTAAAAGGACATAGAAAATTAGGAAAATATTTATAGCATACATTATAAACAGAGCTTTATTGTCCTGAATGTACAGAAAGTTCCTAAAAGCTTATAGAAGAATATTATAGAAACATTAGTAAACAATATGAACAAATAATTCCCAAGGGAGAAATACAAGAGCCCAAAAACAATAGCTAGATACAGAGAGCAACTAAATGTCTCGTCAATAGGGAGCCCACTAACTGGGTGACGTTATTATGCAGCATTTTTTTAAAAAATGAAGCAGGTCTAAATAATTTATATGAAAAAATGTCAAAGATACATAAGAAGATTGGGTTTGGTAAGTTCCTGTTTTTACTAAAATATAAAAAGTATGCATGTAGGTGCTTATGCTTCCATAGGAAAGGTTTATCATGGTATTCAAGAAACTGCTCATTCATTTAATAAATATCTATTGAGTGCCTGCTATGCGCCAGGCATTGTTATATATGCTGGGGAAGCCAAGTCCTCGCCCTCATCCAGCGATGTTAGGCACCTGCTAACCTGGGGGGAGCTTGGTGGGGGGCGGGGGGAGCCTTAGAGGAAGAAGACAAACTTATCATCTAAGCCTAATTGCACTTTTTTGAAATGTTATGTTACTAAACTCTTACGTTTCCAGTATTGCTAATGGCCAAAAAGTATTTTTAAATGCATACATTTTTGTAATAAAAGAAATTCAAATTAAGACAAGGTCATTTTTGCTTATCAGATTAGCAGGTGATTAAAAAGGTGATTATCCCCATGTTGGTAAGGATATGAGGAAACAGGCACTCTCAAATACCTGGAGTGCTTGATTCAAAGATATTTTTAAATCAAAATCTCTTAAAAGGTGCATAACGTTCAACATGGTAATTCCATGCCTAAAACTGAAATTTATAAGGTGGAAATTCCCAAGGTAGTGAACAAATGGGTATTAAGATGTTCTTCACTTATGTAATATATAAGAGAGAAATACTGGAAATCTAAATCACCAATGCTATGAGACTGTCTAAATGTTATATATATCCAATGGGATGCTGTTCCCAAATGATCAGTGATAAGGTCCGTGAAGATAGGAGCCATATTTCTCATGTTTATCTTCAACATCAGTAAGTAAAAGTTTATGAATATGGACTATGGAGTCATTAAATAATGTTGTACAACCAATATGTTATCCCAGGTTTTCCCATGCCACTTTTTTATTAACAATTCAATATAGCAGAGTTTAAATCATCTATACATTATGATTCTAATTTGGTTGCATAAATACATGCGTTCACATACATTCGTTAAAAAAACCCTGCAAAAACCCAGGTAGTAGGATTACATATGACTTTCATTTTATCCTTTGTGCCGAATGTTTTTATTTTATTTTACATTTTCCCTATGATGAATATCTCTTCCTTTTTAAGCATGAAGAAATAAATGTTAAGAAACAAGGAGCCATCCCCTAAAAGAAATGGTTTTTTAAAACAAATCAGAAAACTCCATGACAGAGGAAACCCTATTCTTACATTTCCATGAAGTTATTTCTGTTAATAAAGAGAATTTTTATTTCTGGTTCAACATCGATTCCCATGTTTAAAATGAGTGCATTACGTGAGTTACAAGCCAAGCGAAGGGCCACCGGGCCGGCTCAGTTGGCGGAGCGTGTGACTCTTGATCTTGGGGTTGTGAGTTTAAGCCTCACTTTGGGGGTAGAGATTACTTAAAAAAATAAAACCTTAAAAAACCCAAAACCGAGTATATTTGTGGGACACCTGGCTGCCTCATTCAGGAAAGCATGAGACTATTGATCTCGGGATCGTGAGTTTGAGACCCATGTTGGGTGCAGAGATTACTAAGAGCAAATAAACTTAAAAAAAAAACAAAACAAGGAGCCATTAGACAAAATGTGTTAAAAGCAGGCATCATCATAATGGTAATATTTGTTGAGGTGTTTTTGTTTGTTTTAGAGAGGGAGAGGGAGAGAATCTTAAACAGACTCCACGCCCAGTGAGGAGCTCGATCTCACAACTCTGAGATCGTGACCTGAGCCAGAATCAAGAGTCAGACCTTAAGCAACTGGTGAACCACCCAGGTGCCCCATTTGTTGAGTTTTTACTTTGTGCCAGATACCGTGCGAAATGCCCTACTTAAATCAGTTCATCATCCTCACTACAGCTCTGTGACGTTTAAATTCCTATCGTTTGCATCTTACAAATAATGACAGTAGGTTTAGAGAGAAAGCTCCCAGATCACAGAAGCAGCTTTTGGAAGAGCTGAGATTCACACCTGGAGTCTGACTCCAGACCTCGGGTTCTTAATTACACCAGCTTGACTCTTCACTTAGCATCAGTAAAGAAAGTACCCGCTGGACTTTTCAGAGGGGGCTTGATGATGTTGGACAATATAGAGAGGAGGGTTTGGAATCAACACAATGGACTCAAACATGTAAGCAATTTTTCACTCTGTGCTTCAGACCACCCCACTGCAGTAGTCGTTAGACATCTATTGATCCCCTGCTCAAAGGAAGCTGATCTTTGGACAAGGCTTGAATGACAGGATCATCCTCTGAACAGGTTCAAAGAGGCCGGAAGAAAGACCCAACGCGCTGCCCTGCATGCGTTCTTCAAAAAGGTGAGAGCAGTTTGGGGAGGGCTGGGCCGATGTGCATATCGCACAGCCGACGAGTGCTAACACAACGCACAAAATTCCACTGCGAAACATCAAAGACACTTCAGAGATGGCAGCAGTGAGTGAGTTAGAAGAGGGCCCAGAGGTTCCTGTTCCCAAGCAGGCAGATGGTGGCTCATGGCTAGCCTAGTCCCACCACCACCCACTTTCCCTCGCCTCAAGAAGCCATGCCATGGTCAAGGGAAGCCATCTAAGTCAATCTATGGAACCCATAATTTATGATTTACAGCTTCTAACAACATTTTCTTTAGCATATACTCTTTATTTTAGTAAATACAAAAATTAAAAACACAGTAAAGATAAAATATGTAAACATAAAGCTGTCCTAAGTTTGCTTCTAACCCTGCTCCCTGTTTTGCCATTAGTTTTTTGAATACGACAATAATTTTGACATTACAGAGAAGACTATCCCTTGACCATGCCCTTCCGTCCTTCTTCCTTTTCCAGAGAAAACCAAGTATTCATTCAGCCTCCTCTTCTAGTCTTCTAGGTATTTATAATCACAAATGTTGACTACAGAAATACATAGTTTTATCTCATAGGTGTTTGCTTTTTAAATATATAAATAGTATGCTCTTCCTGTAACTCGTTTTTCTTCACTGAACCTGGGTTTGGAATATCACCTTGCACGTACAATAGATGAGTATCAATAAATTGTACGTACACGTATGTATGTGAAACAGGCACAGAGTTCCTACAGTAAAGTACACAAGTCTTCAGTGTACGACTCAAGTCCCAGCTGCTCAGTTCTGTCACCTAGTAGCTCTGTGACATTGGGTGAGTTCACTTCTCTGAGCTACCATACTGTCATCTGTAAAACAGAGATGGGAATATCATTCTAATGCGGACTAAATGAGCTGGCATCTGTAAAGCGTCTGGCATCTGCACACTCTGCTTTCACATCTGGTAAGTATTGCTGAAGCGGCTGAGGCCCACGGTGGGTGAGGAGCAAAGGTAGATTTGCTCTCGCAGGCCTGCCTGACTGCTGGTGCTCCTTACGCCCCATTAAAATCCTCTCTTGGAAGCAGGAGTGGTTACCAAGCCCACCCTTCTGATGGGAAGCAGAGAAGTGGCTTGAAGGTCAGTTATGGCATGAGCCAGTGTGACCTCTCCTTCCCTCCTTCCAAGGCTCTGCCTGGACCCCCCACACGCCTGGGTTCTCAGCCTCCCACTTTCCTACAACCCCAGTGGGCTTCTCCGTTGCAAGGAAGAGTAGGGTGGGTGTGGCACACCCTTTGTCCTGGAGAGTCAGGTATCAGCTGGCAAGGGAGGAAGAGCCATGTGACCCACCATCCAAGCCTCCTTCCCCGGCCTTTACAAGAGAATTCGGACAATTCCGCCTTGAACAATATGTCCTTCTATCCCTTCTCTATCCCACTGCCACTGCAGGATATGCCTTCTGAGTGGTCCCCTTGTCTTTCCTTCTAAATAACGTCTGATAAATATTAAACACAGCTCTGCCCATTTACTCCATTCTTCTAAGAGCTTCCGTGGTTCCATGTTATCTGTAGAAGTAAGTCTGGATGAGTCGAATATTTCCACCCAGGCCTTCAAAGAGACAGGAGAGAATTAAAATTACAATAAGTGGCAAGGTTTCTGGAATTTCACCATGAAGTTATACCCTGAGCCGTTGCTGAGTCTCCTCCTTAGATGTCCTAGAAGCCTCCTCAAAGCACCACCCTGCTCGGCACTGGGCCAGTTCTGACCACAGAGGAGTCTATTAGCAGTCACGTTCCCACCAGCAGGAGGGGTTTGCAGCTGGCTTTGCTGTCCCAGTCCGAATGGATCTCCTCAACCCCTTCCTGGTTGCATCCTGGCAGTGAGCACCCAGTGCCAGTAGCCGGGTTTTATTTCCAGTATTTGATGCCTATCCCAGTGCTGCAAGGAGACTGGAGTCCTGCCAGTGTCAAGAAGCCTGCTTGGGGTTCTGACATACTTACCCGAGCCAAGCGTCTGATCCCCCCAGGGAGACCAGATCCTATCCTATTAGTATGGAGGACTGCTTCAAGTCTCTCTTCAGCCCCCCAGAAATGTCCCTCTGACTCACTCCTGAGCTAGGGGAGACCCAGTTGTCCACTTCCTCTAGACATGGTAATTTGACCTTGGCCACCAGCCCCTTCCACTCCTCACCCTTGAATGTCTGGCCCAGGAGTCTGTCCCTTGGCCAGCTCATTACTCATCTCTGCCATTCATGTTTCCCCCTTTCCTCCAGCCCTTCTTCTCCCTCCTCCTTATGACCAGGTCTTTTTCATAGACACTGGTATTTGGGGTGGGAGTTAGCCTATCCACATTTCTGTTATTTTCCACACAGCCCTATAAGATGAGTTTATAAAGGCAGAAACTGAAATTCAGGGACAGGAAACACCTGTCCAGATAAATACAGCAGCCAGGATTTAAACACTTTCCCACAGACTACAGATCCTTTGCTCTTTCTCTAATGCTTCCTGGGGAAAGTGAGAGTGAGGTGACTGTCTTCCCCCTTCACCCACCTGGCTTTCAGGAGGCTCCTGGACCATGGTTGGCTATGATACATTTCTCCAGTTCTTTCCCATTTACCTGAATAGAGGATGGGAAGAGCTTAGTGAGTATCTGTTACACTCATGTGTGAGATTCACCACTAACAATGCCAGATTCTCTCAGTGGAAACATCTGGCTTATGGATCATGAGGAAAAGGTTTTATCAAACTCCACATGAGCTTACCGAAAAAAATAATATTCTACAAAGCCATCCATGCTCTGCACTGATGGTGTTTTAGGTAGAGCAAGGATTGCATTTTGCAAATGGTGCTATAATTTGCAAACCAAGCGCTGTACTGGAAACCGTCATCTCAAGAAAAATGTGCTTTAGCAGATCTGTTCAGCAGAATCCTCGCAGATTCGTTCTCCACTTAAAGAATGCTGACATTGCCAGAGGCACAAAGAAAGTGGCCAATGGAAGTATCTCTGTAATTGTGCCAGATTCGAGTTGATTTCATTGTGGATGCTAGCACTAGCCCGAGGAATAGTGAGGAGTGCGGCAGTGGGGATCTGTGGGGCTGAAAACTAGAGTAGGGAGCCTTTATCAAGAAAGTGAGAGACAGATTGAGAAGAGTCTTAACGATCACACGAGAAAGCCCGGGTACAGAATGTCAGGAGGAAGAGTCAGACTCCAAAACAGGGGTGAGCAGAGGGCAGAAT